>NC_069502.1:1177278683-1177445125 GCF_027579735.1 Bombina bombina
TCCAGAAGAAAGAGCTTAAATTGTTCAATTCTATATTCAACCAGTTTATCAGGAACAAAAAAGGAATTTGTATCTCGCTATAAAAATGAACATACTCTAAAAGTTTGGGAGGATTAACACTTCCCAATATTGAAATTTATAATATGATAGCTATGGCTAAAATATTATCAGATTGGGTCAATGAGAGAAATTATATTTCTCTTTTTAAACTAGAAAAAACATTTGTAAAACCCTTTACACTAACTGCCCTGCTGCATTGTCCCACAGTTTTAATTTCCAAAGAAGTGAGAGAGCTTAAAGGGGTTTATAGTGTAATACTATTCAAAGGGTTTCATATAGATAACATCGTTTTAAAGAATATTGCACATTTTCTGTTAATTCAATAAACCTCATTTCACTACTGAAATATTACTGTCCTTCAGTTATTTGATAGATGAAAAACATAATTTATGTAAGAACTTACCTGATAAATTAATTTCTTTCATATTAGCAAGAGTCCATGAGCTAGTGACGTATGGGATTTACATTCCTACCAGGAGGGGCAAAGTTTCCCAAACCTTAAAATGCCTATAAATACACCCCTCACCACACCCACAATTCAGTTTAACGAATAGCCAAGAAGTGGGGTGATAAGAAAGGAGCGAAAGCATCAAAAATAAGGAATTGAAATAATTGTGCTTTATACAAAAAAATCATAACCACCACAAAAAAAAAGGGTGGGCCTCATGGACTCTTGCTAATATGAAAGAAATGAATTTATCAGGTAAGTTCTTACATAAATTATGTTTTCTTTCATGTAATTAGCAAGAGTCCATGAGCTAGTGACGTATGGGATAGCAGATACCCAAGATGTGGAGCTTCCACGCAAGAGTCACTAGAGAGGGAGGGATAAAATAAAGACAGCCAATTCTGCAGAAAAAAAATAATCCACAACCCAAATCAAAAGTTTTGATCTTTATAATGAAAAAAACTGAAATTATAAGCAGACGAATCAAACAGAAACAGCTGCCTGAAGTACTTTTCTACCAAAAACTGCTTCAGAAGAAGAAAACACATCAAAATGGTAGAATTTAGTAAAAGTATGCAAAGAAGACCAAGTTGCTGCTTTGCAAATCTGATCAACAGAAGCTTCATTCCTAAAAGCCCAGGAAGTAGAAACTGACCTAGTAGAATGAGCCGAAATCCTTTGAGGCGGGGATTTACCCGACTCCACATAAGCATGATGAATCAAAGACTTTAACCAAGACGCCAAAGAAATGGCAGAAGCCTTCTGACCTTTCTTGGAACCAGAAAAGATAACAAATAGACTGGAAGTCTTCCTAAAATCTTTAGTAGCTTCAACATAGTATTTCAAAGCTCTAATTACATCCAATGAATGTAACGATCTTTCCTTAGAATTCTTAGGATTAGGACACAATGAAGGAACAACAATTTCTCTACTAATGTTGTTAGAATTCACAACCTTAGGTAAAAATTGAAAAGAAGTCCGCAACACCGCCTTATCCTGATGAAAAATCAGAAAAGGAGATTCACAAGAAAGAGCAGATAACTCAGAAACTCTTCTAGCAGAAGAGATAGCCAAAAGGAACAATACTTTCCAGGAAAGTAATTTAATACGTATCCAGAGAATGCATAGGCTCAAACGGAGGAGCCTGCAAAGCTTTCAAAACCAAATTGACTCCAAGGAGGAGAGATTGACTTAATGACAGGTTTAATACGGACCAAAGCCTGTACAAAACAATGAATATCAGGAAGATTAGCAATCTTTCTGTGAAAAAGAACAGAAAGAGCAGAGATTTGTCCTTTCAAAGAACTTGCAGACAAACCCTTATCCAAACCATCCTGAAGAAATTGTAAAATTCTAGGAATTCTAAAAGAATGCCAAGAGAATTTATGAGAAGAAATTTATGACCAAGAAATGCAAGTCTTCCAAACTCGATAATAAATCTTTCTAGATACAGATTTACGAGCCTGTAACATAGTATTAATCACTGAGTCAGAGAAACCTCTATGACTAAGTATTAAGCGTTCAATCTCCATACCTTCAAATTTAATGATTTGAGATCCTGATGGAAAAATGGACCTTGAGATAGAAGGTCTGGCCTTAATGGAAGTGTCCAAGGTTGGCAACTGGCCATCCGAACGAGATCCGCAAACCAAAACCTGTGTGGCCATGCTGGAGTCACCAACAGTACAAATGAACGCTCCATTAGAATTTTGGAAATTACTCTTGGAAGAAGAACTAGAGGCGGAAAGATATACTCAGGATGGTAATTCCAAGGAAGCGACAACGCATCCACTGCTTCTGCCTGAGGATCACTGGATCTGGACAGATACCTGGGAAGTTTCTTGTTTAGATGAGAGGCCATCAGATCTCTTTCTGGAAGACCCCAGATTTGAACAATCTGAAGAAAAACCTCTGGATGAAGAGACCATTCGCCCGGATGTAATGTCCGGCGACTGAGATAATCCGCTTCCCAATTGTCTACACCTGGGATGTGAACCGCAGAAATTAGACAGGGGCTGGATTCCGCCCATACAAGTATCCAAGATACTTCTTTCATTGCTTGAGGACTGTGAGTCCCACCTTGATGATTGACATATGCGACGGTTGTGACATTGTCTGTTTGAAAACAAATAAACGATTCTCTCTTCAGAAGAGGCCAAAACTGAAGAGCTCTGAAAATCGCACGGAGTTCCAAAATGTTGATTGGTAATCTCGCCTCCTGAGATTCCCAAACCCCCTGCGCTGTCAGAGATCCCCATACAGCTCCCCAACCTGATAGACTCGCATCTGTTGAGATCACAGTCCAGGTTGGACGAACAAAAGAGGCCCCTTGAAATAAACGATGGTGATCCATCCACCAAGTTAGAGATGATCGAACATTGGGATTTAAGGATATTAATTGTGATATCCTTGTATAATCCCTGCACCACTGGTTCAGCATACAAAGCTGGAGTGGTCTCATGTGAAAACGAGCAAAAGGGATCGCGTCCGATGCAGCAGTCATGAGACCTAGAATTTCCATGCATAATGCTACTGAAGGGAACAATTGAGACTGAAGGTTTCGACAGGCAGAAACCAATTTCAGACGTCTCTTTTCTGTCAGTGACAAAGTCATGGACACTGAATCTATTTGGAAACCTAAAAAGATTACTCTTGTCTGAGGAATCAAGGAACTCTTTGGTAAATTGATCCTCCAACCATGTCTTTGAAGAAACAACACAAGTTGATTCATATGAGATTCTGCAGAATGTAAAGACTGAGCAAGTACCAAGATATCGTCCAAATAAGGAAATACTGCAATACCCTGTTCTCTGATTACAGAGAGAAGGGCACCGAGAACCTTCGAAAAGATCCTTGGCGCTGTTGCTAGGCCAAATGGAAGAGCAATAAACTGGTAATGCTTGTCTAGAAAAGAGAATCTCAGAAACTGATAGTGATCTGGATGAATTGGAATATGAAGATATGCATCCTGTAAGTCTATTGTAGACATATAATGCCCTTGCTGAACAAAAGGCAGAATAGTTCTTATAGTCACCATTTTGAATGTTGGTATCCTTACATAACGATTCAATATTTTTAGTTCCAGAACTGGTCTGAAAGAATTCTCTTTCTTTGGAACAATTAATAGATTTGAATAAAACCCCAGACCCTGTTCCAGAACTGGAACTGGTATAATTACCCCAGCTAACTCTAGGTCTGAAACACATTTCAGAAACGCCTGAGCCTTCACTGGATTTACTGGAATGCGTGAGAGGAAAAATCTTCTCGCAGGCGGTCTTACCTTGAAACCTATTCTGTACCCTTGTGAAACAATGTTCTGAATCCAAAGATTGTGAATCGAATTGATCCAAACATCTTTGAAAAATCGTAACCTGCCCCCTACCAGCTGCGCTGGAATGAGGGCCGCACCTTCATGCGGATTTAGGAGCTGGTTTTGACTTTCTAAAAGGCTTGGATTTATTCCAGACTGGAGAAGGTTTACAACCGGAAACTGTTCCTTTAGGGGAAGGGTCAGGCTTCTGCTCCTTACTCTGACGAAAGGAACGAAAACGATTAGCAGCCCTATATTTTCCTTTAGATTTTTTGCCCTGGGGCAAAAAGGCTCCCTTCCCCCCAGTAACAGTTGAAATTAATGAATCCAACTGAGAACCAAACAACTTATTACCTTGGAAAGAGAGAGAAAGCAAAGTTGACTTAGAAGTCATGTCTACATTCCAAGATTTAAGCCATAAAGCTCTTCTAGCTAAAATAGCTAAAGACATATACCGGACATCAACTCTAATGATATCAAAAATGGCATCACAGACAATGTTATTAGCATGTTGAAGAAGTTTAACAATGCTATAAGTATTATGGTCTGTCACTTGTTGCGCTAAAGCCTCCAACCAGAAAGTTGAAGCTGCAGCAACATCAGCCAAAGAGATAGCAGGTCTTAGTAAATTACCTGAACATAAATAAGCTTTTCTTAAAAAAAATTCAATTTTCCTAGCTAAAGGATCTTTAAACGAAGTGCTATCTGCCGTAGGAATAGCAGTACGTTTAGCAAGAGTAGAGATAGCCACATCGACTTTAGGGATTTTATCCCAAAACTCCAATCTATCAGATGGCACAGGGTACAATTTCTTAAACCTTGGAGAAGGAGTAAATGAAGTACCCAGACTATCCCATTCCCTAGCAATTACATCTGAGATAGCATCAGGAACTGGAAAAACTTCCGGAATTAACACATGAGGTTTATAAACCGAATTTAAACGTTTAGCAGTTTTAGTATCAAGAAGACTGGACTCCTCCATGTCTAATGCAATCAAAACTTCTTTAAGTAATGAACTAATAAACTCCATTTTAAATAAATATGAAGATTTATTAGTATCAATATCTGGGGAAGAATCTTCTGAACCAGAAAAATCCTCATCAGAAACAGATAAGTCAGAATGATGGTGGTCACCTAAAAATTCATCTGAAATGTGAGAAGTTTTTAAAGACCTTTTACATTTACTGGAAGGAGGAATAACAGACAGAGCCTTCCTAATAGAATTAGAAACAAATTCTTTAACATTAACAGGAACATCCTGAACACTAGATATTGAAGGAACAACAACAGGTAAAGGATTATTACTGATGGAGACACAATCTGCATTGGAAAGTTTATCATGACAACTTGCACAAACTACAGCTGGAGGAACAGTTACCACAAGTTTACAACACATGCACTTAACTTTGGTAGAACCAGCATCAGGCAGCGTCTGTCCACTAGTGGATTGAGATTTAGGGTTAGGTTGAGACATCTTGCAATATGTAATAGAAAAAAACAACATATAAAGCAAAATTATCAAATTCCTTAAATGACAGTTTCAGGAATGGGAAAGAATGCAAAATAATAAGCTTCTAGGAACCAGAAGCAATGAAAGAGAGATGTTTAAATAATGTGAGTAAAAAAGTGAGACAAAAAAAAAAGACGCCCACATTTTTTGGCGCCAAGATTATTAGCGCCAAATACAAAACCCACATTTTTTGGCGCAAAAAAATGTCTGAATACGCATGCGTCAAAGAAAACGTTTAGACAAAATACAACTTCCGGCGTCCATTACGGCGCCGGAAGTGACAAAACTAATTTTTTGCGCCAAAAAAGTTCGCGAGAAAAAAATGACGTAATAAAAAGAAAAAACATAATTTATGTAAGAACTTACCTGATAAATTCATTTCTTTCATATTAGCAAGAGTCCATGAGCTAGTGACGTATGGGATATACATTCCTACCAGGAGGGGCAAAGTTTCCCAAACCTTAAAATGCCTATAAATACACCCCTCACCACACCCACAATTCAGTTTAACGAATAGCCAAGAAGTGGGGTGATAAGAAAAAAGTGCGAAAGCATATAAAATAAGGAATTGGAATAATTGTGCTTTATACAAAAAAAAAAAAAAAAATCATAACCACCACAAAAAAGGGCGGGCCTCATGGACTCTTGCTAATATGAAAGAAATGAATTTATCAGGTAAGTTCTTACATAAATTATGTTTTCTTTCATGTAATTAGCAAGAGTCCATGAGCTAGTGACGTATGGGATAATGACTACCCAAGATGTGGATCTTTCCACACAAGAGTCACTAGAGAGGGAGGGATAAAATAAAGACAGCCAATTCCTGCTGAAAATAATCCACACCCAAAATAAAGTTTAATGAAAAACATAAGCAGAAGATTCAAACTGAAACCGCTGCCTGAAGTACTTTTCTACCAAAAACTGCTTCAGAAGAAGAAAATACATCAAAATGGTAGAATTTGGTAAAAGTATGCAAAGAGGACCAAGTTGCCGCTTTGCAAATCTGATCAACCGAAGCTTCATTCCTAAACGCCCAGGAAGTAGAAACTGACCTAGTAGAATGAGCTGTAATCCTATGAGGCGGAGTCTTACCCGACTCAACATAGGCAAGATGAATTAAAGATTTCAACCAAGATGCCAAAGAAATGGCAGAAGTTTTCTGGCCTTACTAAAAACCGGAAAAGATAACAAATAAACTAGAAGTCTTTCGGAAAGACTTAGTAGCTTCAACATAATATTTCAAAGCTCTAATAACATCCAAAGAATGCAACGATTTCTCCTTAGAATTCTTAGGATTAGGACATAATGAAGGAACCACAATGTCTCTACTAATGTTGTTGGAATTCACAACTTAGGTAAAAATTCAAAAGAAGTTCGCAACACCGCCTTATCCTGATGAAAAATCAGAAAAGGAGACTCACAAGAAAGAGCAGATAATTCAGAAACTCTTCTGGCAGAAGAGATGGCCAAAAGGAACAAAACTTGAAAGTAATTTAATATCCAATGAATGCATAGGTTCAAATGGAGGAGCTTGAAGAGCCCCCAGAACCAAATTCAAACTCCAAGGAGGAGAAATTGACTTAATAACAGGCTTTATACAAACCAAAGCTTGTACAAAACAATGAATATCAGGAAGAATAGCAATCTTTCTGTGAAAAAGAACAGAAAGAGCAGAGATTTGACCTTTCAAGGAACTTGCGGACAAACCCTTATCTAAACCATCCTGAAGAAACTGTAATATTCTCGGTATTCTAAAAGAATGCCAAGAAAAATGATGAGAAAGACACCAAGAAACATAAGTCTTCCAGACTCTATAATATATCTCTCTGGATACAGATTTACGAGCCTGTAACATAGTATTAATCACAGAGTCCGAGAAACCTCTTTGACCAAGAATCAAGCGTTCAATCTCCATACCTTTAAATTTAAGGATTTCAGATCCTGATGGAAAAAAGGACCTTGAGACAGAAGGTCTGGGCTTAACGGAAGAGTCCACGGTTGGCAAGAGGCCATCCGGACAAGATCCGCATACCAAAACCTGTGAGGCCATGCCGGAGCTACCAGCAGAACAAACGAGCATTCCTTCAGAATCTTGGAGATTACTCTTGGAAGAAGAACTAGAGGCGGAAAGATATAGGCAGGATGATACTTCCAAGGAAGTGATAATGCATCCACTGCCTCCGCCTGAGGATCCCGGGATCTGGACAGATACCTGGGAAGTTTCTTGTTTAGATGAGAAGCCATCAGATCTATTTCTGGGAGTTCCCACATTTGAACAATCTGAGGAAATACCTCTGGGTGAAGAGACCATTCGCCCAGGTGCAACGTTTGGGGACTGAGATAATCCGCTTTCCAATTGTCCATACCTGGGATAAGAACCGCAGAGATTAGACAGGAGCTGGATTCCGCCCAAACCAAAATTCGAGATACTTCTTTCATAGCCAGAGGACTGAGTCCCTCCTTGATGATTGATGTATGCCACAGTTGTGACATTGTCTATCTGAAAACAAATGAACAACTCTCTCTTCAGAAGAGGCCAAGACTGAAGAGCTCTGAAAATTGCACGGAGTTCCAAAATATTGATCGGAAATCTCACCTCCTGAGATTCCCAAACCCCTTGTGCCGTCAGATACCCCCACACAGCTCCCCAACCTGTAAGACTTGCATCTGTTGAGATTATAGTCCAGGTCGGAAGAACAAAGAAGCCCCCTGAACTAAACGATGGTGATCTGTCCACCATGTCAGAGAGTGTCGTAAAATCAGTTTAAAGATATTAATTGAGATATCTTTGAGTAATCCCTGCACCATTGGTTCAGCATACAGAGCTGAAGAGGTCGCATGTGAAAACGAGCAAAGGAGATCGCATCTGATGCGGCAGTCCTAAGACCCAACATTTCCATGCATAAGGCTACCAAAGGGAATGATTGTGACTGAAGGTTTTGACAAGCTGATATCAATGTTAAACTTCTCTTGTCTGACAAGGATAGAGTCATAGACACTGTATCTATCTAGGAACCTAAAAAGGTTACCCTTGTCTGAGGAATCAATGAACTGATTGGTAAATTGATCCTCCAACCATGAACTTGAAGAAACAACACAAGTCGATTCGTATGAGATTCTTCGAAAATGAGAAGACTGAGCAAGTACCAAGATATCGTCCAAATAAGGAAATACCAAAACCCTATTCTCTGATTACAGAAAGAAGGGCACCGAGAACCTTTGAAAAAAATTCTTGGAACTGAGGCTAGGCCAAACGGTAGAGCCACAAAACTGGTAATGCTTGTCTAAAAAGAGAATCTCAGATACTAAAAATGATCTGGATGAATCGGAATATGCAGATACACATCCTGTAAATCTATTGTAGACATATAATGCCCTTGCTAAACAAAAGGCAGGATAGTCCTACAGGAACCATCTTGAATGTTGGTATCCTAACATAACGATTCAATAATGATAGATCCGGAACTGGTCTGAAGGAATTGACCTTCTTTGGTACAATGAAGAGATAAAATAAAACCCCAGCCCCTGTTCCAGAACTGGAACTGGCATAAATACTCCAGCCAACTCTAGATCTGAAACACATTTCAGAAATGCTGAGCCTTTGCTGTGTTAACTGGGACACGGGAAAGAAAAGAATCTCTTAGCAGGAGGCCTGAACTTGAAGCCAATTCTGTACCTTTCTGAAACAATGTTTCTGAAACCAGAGATTAAGAACGGAATTGATCCAAATTTCTTTGAAGAAAACGTAATCTGCCCCATACCAGCTGAGCTGGAATAAGGGCCGCACCTTCATAGGTACTTAGGAGCTGGCTATAGGTTTCTATAAGGCTTGGATATATTCCAAACTGGAAATAGTTTCCAAACTGATACCGCTCCTGAGGATGAAGGATCAGGCTTTTGTTCCTTGTTGTGAGAAAAGGAACGAAAATGATTATTTACCCTGGAAAAAAAGGGAAAGCAAAGTTGACTTAGAAGACATGTCAGCATTCCAAGTTTAATCCATAAAGCTTTTCTAGCTAAAATAGCTAGAGACATATACCTGACATCAACTCTAATGATATCAAAAGATGGTATCACCAATAAAATTATTAGCATGTTATAGAATAATAATAATGCTATAAAATTATGATCTGTTACTTGTTGCGCTAAAGCTTCTAACCAAAAAGTTGAAGCTGCAGCAACATCCGCTAAAAATATAGCAGGTCTAAGAAGATTACCTGAACATAAGTAAGCTTTTCTTAGAAAGGATTACATTTTCCTATCTAAAGGATCCTTAAATGAAGTACTATCTGCCGTAGGAATAGTAGTACATTAGCAGGAGTAGAGACAGCCCCATAACCTTAGGGATTTTTGTCCCAAAAAACTCTAATCTGTCAGATGGCACAGGATATAATTTGCTTAAACGTCTAGAAGGAGTAAATAAATTACCCAAATTATTCCATTCCCTGGAAATTACTTCAGAAATAGCATCAGGGAGATAAAATACTTCTGGAATAACTACAGGAGATTTAAAAACCTTATTTAAACGTTTACATTTAGTATCCATTTCTAATGCAAAACAGAATTTATGTTTACCTGATAAATTACTTTCTCCAACGGTGTGTCCGGTCCACGGCGTCATCCTTACTTGTGGGATATTCTCTTCCCCAACAGGAAATGGCAAAGAGCCCAGCAAAGCTGGTCACATGATCCCTCCTAGGCTCCGCCTTCCCCAGTCATTCGACCGACGTAAAGGAGGAATATTTGCATAGGAGAAATCATATGATACCGTGGTGACTGTAGTTAAAGAAAATAAATTATCAGACCTGATTAAAAAACCAGGGCGGGCCGTGGACCGGACACACCGTTGGAGAAAGTAATTTATCAGGTAAACATAAATTCTGTTTTCTCCAACATAGGTGTGTCCGGTCCACGGCGTCATCCTTACTTGTGGGAACCAATACCAAAGCTTTAGGACACGGATGAAGGGAGGGAGCAAATCAGGTCACCTAGATGGAAGGCACCACGGCTTGCAAAACCTTTCTCCCAAAAATAGCCTCAGAAGAAGCAAAAGTATCAAATTTGTAAAATTTAGTAAAAGTGTGCAGTGAAGACCAAGTCGCTGCCTTACATATCTGATCACCAGAAGCCTCGTTCTTGAAGGCCCATGTGGAAGCCACGGCCCTAGTGGAATGAGCTGTGATTCTTTCAGGAGGCTGCCGTCCGGCAGTCTCGTAAGCCAATCTGATGATGCTTTTAAGCCAAAAAGAGAGAGAGGTAGAAGTTGCTTTTTGACCTCTCCTCTTACCAGAATAAACAACAAACAAGGAAGATGTTTGTCTAAAATCCTTTGTAGCATCTAAATAGAATTTTAGAGCACGAACTACATCCAAATTGTGCAACAAACGTTCCTTCTTTGAAACTGGATTCGGACACAAAGAAGGCACGACTATCTCCTGGTTAATGTTTTTGTTAGAAACAACTTTCGGAAGAAAACCAGGTTTAGTACGCAAAACCACCTTATCTGCATGGAACACCAGATAAGGAGGAGAACACTGCAGAGCAGATAACTCTGAAACTCTTCTAGCAGAAGAAATTGCAACCAAAAACAAAACTTTCCAAGATAATAACTTAATATCAACGGAATGTAAGGGTTCAAACGGAACCCCCTGAAGAACTGAAAGAATTAAATTGAGACTCCAAGGAGGAGTCAAAGGTTTGTAAACAGGCTTGATTCTAACCAGAGCCTGAACAAAAGCTTGAACATCTGGCACAGCCGCCAGCTTTTTGTGAAGTAACACAGACAAAGCAGAAATCTGTCCCTTCAAAGAACTTGCAGATAATCCTTTCTCCAAACCTTCTTGAAGAAAGGATAGAATCTTAGGAATTTTTATCTTGTCCCAAGGGAATCCTTTAGATTCACACCAACAGATATATTTTTTCCATATTTTATGGTAGATTTTTCTAGTTACAGGCTTTCTGGCCTGAACAAGAGTATCAATGACAGAATCTGAGAACCCTCGCTTTGATAAAATCAAGCGTTCAATCTCCAAGCAGTCAGTTGGAGTGAGACCAGATTCGGATGTTCGAACGGACCTTGAACAAGAAGGTCCCGTCTCAAAGGTAGCTTCCATGGTGGAGCCGATGACATATTCACCAGGTCTGCATACCAAGTCCTGCGTGGCCACGCAGGAGCTATCAAGATCACCGATGCCCTCTCCTGATTGATCCTGGCTACCAGCCTGGGGATGAGAGGAAACGGTGGGAATACATAAGCTAGGTTGAAGGTCCAAGGTGCTACTAGTGCATCTACTAGAGTCGCCTTGGGATCCCTGGATCTGGACCCGTAGCAAGGAACCTTGAAGTTCTGACGAGAGGCCATCAGATCCATGTCTGGAATGCCCCACAACTGAGTAATTTGGGCAAAGATTTCCGGATGGAGTTCCCACTCCCCCAGATGAAATGTCTGACGACTCAGAAAATCCGCTTCCCAATTTTCCACTCCTGGGATGTGGATTGCAGACAAGTGGCAGGAGTGAGTCTCCGCCCATTGAATGATTTTGGTCACTTCTTCCATCGCCAGGGAACTCCTTGTTCCCCCTTGATGGTTGATATACGCAACAGTCGTCATGTTGTCCGATTGAAACCGTATGAATTTGGCCTTTGCTAGCTGAGGCCAAGCCTTGAGAGCATTGAATATCGCTCTCAGTTCCAGAATATTTATCGGGAGGAGAGATTCTTAAAGCCTTAAAAGTATTGCACACCAAATTTGAAAGCTTTAACTCTTAAAATAACGGAACCGGAGCCGTTTTTATATTTAACCCCTATACAGTCCCTGGTATCTGCTTTGCTGAGACCCAACCAAGCCCAAAGGGGAATACGATACCAAATGACGCCTTCAGAAAGCCTTTTCTATGTATCAGAGCTCCTCACACATGCATCTGCATGTCTTGCTTCCCAAAAACAACTGCGCAATAGAGGCGCGAAAATGAGGCTCTGCCTATGATTAGGGAAAGCCCCTAGAGAAAAGGGTGTCCAATACAGTGCCTGCCGGTTATTTTACATAATTCCCAAGAATAAAATAACTCCTCAAAGCTATGAAGTATTAAAAATGCTTATATATCAATCGTTTTAGCCCAGAAAATGTCTACCAGTCTTAAAAGCCCTTGTGAAGCCCTTTATTCTTATGTAATAAAAATGGCTTACCGGATCCCATAGGGAAAATGACAGCTTCCAGCATTACCTAGTCTTGTTAGAAATGTGTCATACCTCAAGCAGCAAAAGTCTGCTCACTGTTTCCCCCAACTGAAGTTAATTCCTCTCAACAGTCCTGTGTGGAAACAGCCATCGATTTTAGTAACGGTTGCTAAAATCATTTTCCTCTTACAAACAGAAATCTTCATCTCTTTTCTGTTTCAGAGTAAATAGTACATACCAGCACTATTTTAAAATAACAAACTCTTGATTGAAGAATAAAAACTACATTTAAACACCAAAAAAACTCTAAGCCATCTCCGTGGAGATGTTGCCTGTACAACGGCAAAGAGAATGACTGGGGAAGGCGGAGCCTAGGAGGGATCATGTGACCAGCTTTGCTGGGCTCTTTGCCATTTCCTGTTGGGGAAGAGAATATCCCACAAGTAAGGATGACGCCGTGGACCGGACACACCTATGTTGGAGAAATAACACTTCTTTAAGTAAAGAACGAATAAATTCCATCTTGAACAAATACAAAGATTTATAAGCATCAACCTCTGAGACAGAAACCTCTGAACCAGAAGAACCATTATCAGTATCAGAATGATGATGTTCATTTAAAAATTCATCTGAAAAAAGAGAAGTTTTAAAATACTTTTATGTATACTAGAAGGAGAAATAACAGACATAGCCTTCTTAATGGATTTAAAAATAAAATCTCTTATGTTATCAGGAACACTCTGAAAATTAGATGTTGACGGAACAGCAACAGGTAATGTAACAGTACTAAAGGAAATTTTATCTGCATTAATAAGTTTGACATGACATGTAATACAAATAACAGCTGGAGAAACAGATACCAAAAGTTTATAGCAGATACACTTAGCTTGGTAGCTCCAGCACTGTGCAGTGATTTTCCTTAAGTATCTTCTGACTCAGTTGCAACGTGGAACATCTTGCAATATGTAAAAGAAAAAAACAACATATAAAGCAAAATTGATCAAATTCCTTAAATGACAGTTTCAGGAATGGGAAAAAAATGCCAGTGAACAAGCTTCTAGCAACCAGAAGCAAAAAATAATGAGACTTAAATAATGTGGAGACAAAAAATGACGCCCATATTTTTTAGCGCCAAAAAAGACGCCCACATTATTTGGCGCCTAAATGCTTTTGGCGCCAAAAATGACGCCACATCCGGAACGCCGACATTTTTGACGCAAAAAAACGTCAAAAAATGACGCAACTTCCGGCGACACGTATGACGCCGGAAACAGAAAAAAAATTTTGCGCCAAAAAAGTCCGCGCCCAGAATGACGCAATAAAATGAAGCATTTTCTGCCCCCGCGAGCCTAACAGCCCACAGGGAAAAAGTCAAATTTTTTAAGGTAAGAAAAAATGATTGAAACAAATGCATTTATCCCAAATATGAAACTGACTGTCTGAAAAATAAGGAATGTTGAACATTCTGAGTCAAGGCAAATAAATGTTTGAATACATATATTTAGAACTTTATAAATAAAGTGCCCAACCATAGCTTAGAGTGTCACAGAAAATAAGATTTACTTACCCCAGGACACTCATCTACATGTTTGTAGAAAGCCAAACCAGTACTGAAACGAGAATCAGCAGAGGTAATGGTATATATAAGAGTATATCGTCGATCTGAAAAGGGAGGTAAGAGATGAATCTCTACGACTGATAACAGAGAACCTATGAAATAGACCCCGTAGAAGGAGATCACTGCATTCAAATAGGCAATACTCTCCTCACATCCCTCTGACATTCACTGCACGCTGAGAGGAAAACCGGGCTCCAACTTGCTGCGGAGCGCATATCAACGTAGAATCTAGCACAAACTTACTTCACCACCTCCATCGGAGGCAAAGTTTGTAAAACTGAATTGTGGGTGTGTTGAGGGGTGTATTTATAGGCATTTTAAGGTTTGGGAAACTTTGCCCCTCCTGGTAGGAATGTATATCCCATACGTCACTAGCTCATGGACTCTTGCTAATTACATGAAAGAAATTTTCTGCCCCCGCGAGCCTAACAGCATGCAGGGAAAAAATGGTCAAATAAAAATTTTTCAAGGTAAGAAAAAATAAATTGAAAGCATTATCCCAATAATGAAACTGACAGTCTGTATTGAAAAGGAATACTGATTATCCTGAATCAAGGCAAATATAATTTTAGAGACATATATTTAGAACTTTACATATAAAGTGCCCAACCATAGCTTAGAGTGTCACAAAAAAAATAAGACTTACTTACCCCAGGACACTCATCTACATATAGTAGATAGCCAAACCAGTACTGAAACGAGAATCAGTAGAGGTAATGGTATATAAGAATATATTGTCGATCTGAAAAGGGAGGTAGGAGAAGAAATCTCTATGACCGATAACAGAGAACCTATGAAATAGATCCCCTAGAGGTAGACCATTGTATTCAAATAGGCAATACTCTCTTCACATCCCTCTGACATTCACTGCACTCTGAGAGGAAAACCGGGCTTCAGCCTGCTGCGAAGCGCATATCAACGTAGAATCTAGCACAAACTTACTTCACCACCTCCACGGGAGGCAAAGTTTGTAAAACTGAATTGTGGGTGTGGTGAGGGGTGTATTTATAGGCATTTTAAGGTTTGGGAAACTTTGCCCCTCCTGGTAGGAATGTATATCCCATACGTCACTAGCTCATGGACTCTTGCTAATTACATGAAAGAAATGAAATTGCTGATCCAAACACCAAATTATTTATAAATGAAAATCATGGAAATTGTCAGGGGTGCCTAAACTTTTGCCTCAGAGGAAGCAAAAACATCAAAATGGTAGAATTTTGTAAAAGTATGCAAAGATCAAGTAGCTGCTTTACCAATTTGATAAACTGAGGCCTCATTCATAAATGCCCATGAAGTGGCAACTGACCTGGTAGAATGAGCAGTAATCCGTTGCGGTGGAGGCTGATCTGCCTCCAAATAAGCTTTGTGAATCAAGTTTTAACCAAGGGGGGGAAGCGGGCCAGCACCCAATATGGCTGTTTAACTCTGTAGCTCCGAATCTCGGCCACCTTCCTAGGTAAAACCTAACCGTCACCACACTGCTCTTGAGACCCTACGCATCACTACCAACTCTCCAGATACCAGGCAACATACTGATGCAGGTAACATCCTTCAAAGGTCGCTCCCGGAGGCTGTGTGGAGTTTCTCTTGGATCACAATGCTCTCAATAGGTTGCGCCACGCGAAACACAAGACTCGCACAGACAGGCCAACAATGTCACCAAGCTGAAAATATGCTGCGCATTGAGCTGTAACTTAGAGACACACTTACCTCCATGGCATTATACTGCTAAGCTTTCCGCCTGCCTGCACTTGACTGATGGCTGCTACAGATCCACATTAGTTGCGACACATGACAAACCCAGAGCATCTGACAACAACCCAGACACTGTTGCCAGAGACATCCAGCTGAGGGTCCTAGGACCTTCTTGGTTAACCGGCCATAGCATTTAACCACTAGCTGCAGTGTCACCCATTTGGATGAATCTGTGATAAATCACAACACTACTATTGAAGTAAGCTCATTACTTTCATATACATCATTAATGTAAAGTTAAATCCCATAACCCTGCAAAGTATAAATCTAGTCTCTCATAATGTACTGAAAGCCCATCTGACCATCTATCAGCAAACGCTTTAAAAATATGGAGGCTTAATCCAGAAGGATCTTAACATTTTCATATCCACAGGGCTTGCTATACCTCATACATCCCAGTTGTAATTGTGATGCAAGATCATTTGAAGTCTTACTTTCACTTATACTCTATCAACCTGTATGAAGTAGCCATTCTTTAAGTAGCAGCTCAAGCTACTGTCACCTTCATACAAAACCTTTCTACCTACCTGGATAGACTCTACATATCTTACCTTTTATACTATCCTTCATTGCCTCTTTAACTATTTCATTTATCTGCAGAACTCCATGACAAGATAAATTGTCTAAAGATTTGCCTACTGCCAAGGTGAAAATGAATAACTTTTTTTAATGTTTTGGAAGCATCAGCTTCAGAGTCACCATTGTCACAAGTCTCAGACTTAACAATATAGGACGCAGATAATACTCCACACCTGCCCTGCAGGATAGTGAACAACTTAAAAGGCAGACCGTAGCAAGTTGCCCACAAAGGCAGATTTCGCCTCTTTCCTCACACATGGTAGTGGTAGAGAAGAGTAATTCCTATGAGTAATGGATCGTGGACTCTCCCCACCTGTATAAAAGAAACATTAAAGGGACGCTGAACCCAATTTTTTTTCTTTCGTGATTCAGATAGAGCATGCAATTTTAAGCAACTTTCTAATCTACTCCTATTATCAAATTTTCTTCATTCTCTTGGTATCTTATTTGAAAAGCAAGAATGTAAGTTTAGATGCCGGCCCGTTGTTCTTGCTGATTGGTGGATAAATTCACCCAGCAATAAACAAGTGCTGTCCAGCGTACTGAAGCAAAAATTGGCTGGCTTCTTAGCTTAGATGTCTTATTTTTCAAATAAAGATAGCAAGAGAACAAAGAAAAATTGATAATAGGAGTAAAATAGAAAGTTGCTTTTAATTGCATGCTCTATCTGAATCACAAAATAAAAAAATTGGGTTCAGTGTCCCTTTAATTAAATCATATGTCTCCCAAATCTTTTAAAATTCCTGATAAGTCAACTATATAAATAAATAAAAACAAGCTTTAGGCTGACCTGATGAATTCACAAGATCACCACATCTGGGGGCTTACGTTCCAGTCCACTAGAAGGAGGCAAAAACATATTAGAGCTTTAATCCTTCCCACTCTACCAGAATCCCTCAGGCATATATATGGTTAAATAGTGGAGGAAAACTAGAAAATCAGGAAAAGACAAAGCAGGGCAAATGAAGTACAAATCAAGTTATGCCACCAACTATGCAGAATAACAATGGTAGGGTTTGTGGACTCTCTCCATCATGAAAGAAATTAAAGGGATACTAAACTCATATTTTTTTCTTTCATGACTCAGATAAATCATGCAATTTTAAGCAACTTTCTTATTTACTCCTATTATCAATTTTTCTTCATTCTCTTGCTATCTTTATTTAAAGGGATATGAAAGTCAAAATTAAACTTACGTGCTTCAGATAGAGCATGTCATTTTAATACACTTTTAAATTCACTTCTATTTTCAAATGTGCTTTATTTTCTTGGTATCCTTTGTTAAAAAAAAATACGGATATATCACAATAGTGGGAGCTAGCTGCTGATTGGTCTCTTGTGATTGGCTAACTAGGTGTGTTCATCTAGCTGTCAGTAGTACAATGCTGTTCCTTCAGAAAAGGATAACAAGACAATGACGCAAATTTGATAATAGAAGTACATTGGAAAGTTGTTTAAATGTTTATGTTCTATCCAAATCATGAAAGAAAATTTGGGGGTTTCCTGTCCCTTTAAAAAGCAGGAATGGGGGCAGAGCCTAGGCAAGCTTAATGGAGGACGCATAATCCCAGTGCTCCGGGATCACTTGGCACAGAAAGTGGAGTAATAGCAATCTAAACCTCAATGAGTGACCCTCAAACCTCACCGGACTTTTGCTACAGTGGTTCTTTGCTATCTAGCTTGTCAAGCTGCGCTACATACAACAGCTGACAGTGAGCCAGCATACCCGACACTCGCCGAGTAATGGCGGACTAAGCAGGACACTAGAAGTAAAGCCCCTGTCACGGTGAGCCCCGCACGGAGCAGCTAGACAAAAAGCAAACGATCCGGTAAGCAGTACAGGGGAGGTCAGATGCTTAAGGTAGCTCCAGAACGGAGGGGATAGAAGCATGTAAAAAGAGACGCCATCTTAGGGGCGCTACCGCGTGGCAGCCAAAACAGTGACTAATGCCGAACTAAGGCAACTAGGGTAAAGATAAAAAAACTGTATACAAGAGAACTAGCTCACAAATTAATAACCCCATCACATTAGAGATGAGAGGGCAGAGTAAGCCACACAGAAGGAATAATATTCTACATTAGATGACTCACATCGATAAAGGGCCATATATAAAAGGAGTGAGCAGCACATAAATAAAAGGGATGTTTCATACTCTAACTTAAACTCTGGATAGCCCTGAAGAATTAGCATGACAAAGGAGAAATAATGCTTTTTGTACCTGGATGGCAACGTGTTAAGAATTCACCCACACAGACACAGGGGTTTCAGAGCAATCTTACAGAAACTTTATCCACTCAGACACAGTCTGCACATTTTATTAGCGACTACATAGCTTAGCCTTACAATCAACAAACTGCACAATGTCAGTTAGAAGGCAGAGCAAGACAGGGGCCATAAACAAACCTGCAGTAGCTGATATTTTTCTTAAAGCCCAAAAAGGAGAAAAACCTCCAGAAAAAAGTGGAAATATCACTGAGGAAGAGATGGAGGAAGAAATTGAAACCACTTTCCCAGAAAACTATGATACCCCTGTAACTTTAAAGGATATAAAAAATCTCGTCTCCAAGCAAGATATTGCTAGCATATTCGACAAAATGTGGGCAAAGATGGATACACTCCAAAACACTGTCACAAACAGCCTTACTGAAATCAAGCAAGACATAACAGAATTGGGTGCCAGGCTGGGAACCTTAGAAGAAAAAGAAGAGACAATGGAAGATGACATCACATCTATCAATCAACACCTAGCTGATCATCAGCAGGAATTAGCGGATATCAATGACAAACTTGAGGACTTAGAGAATAGGAGCCGGAGGTGCAACATTCGTTTGAAAGGAATCCCAGAAACGATTATACCATCAGAACTTCGTAACTATCTGATACACCTATTTCAAAATATTACAGGCTCATTAGAAGAAGGGAAATTCCAGATTGAGAGAGCTCACAGAGCTCTCAGAGCAAAACCCAGAGACTCTGAACCCCCCAGAGATGTGATAGTCAAATTCCTCCGCTTCCAGGAAAAAGAAGAGGTCATGTCGGCGGCTCGGAAGAACCCAACATTTAAATATCAAGGAACAATTATTCAATTCTTCCAAGACCTCTGTATCAAGACCCTCCAGAAGAGATTTGCCCTCCGACCACTGACACAACTACTGAGGAAAAATCAGATTATTTATAGGTGGGGATTCCCCTTCGCCCTGTTCACACAACATGAGGGCAGCACCATCACCATTAGAGAGAAACAAGACATTCCAGATATTTGTCAACGTCTAAAATTAGATTGCCCAGAGATTCCAGACAACTCTCAAGACAACATTAAAGTTTGTTCACAGATCCCACGCGGATCAATCCAACAAAGTCGCTGGACCAAAGTCTCCAAAAGAAAACAGAAGACTTGAGAGACTTTCTAGACTCTGAAAGGTGTTTAACACCTTCGTGTGGTAACTATTCCTTTGCCTGCTCCTGTATGAGAGAAATTTATATGGGACTTGAGACTCTGACAGATATATTCAAAAAGTAACACAGTTGGCCTACTGAGAGGAGGTTGGGGGTTAAAGTGTCATATGACTAGCTAAATTCAAAATGTAATTCCTCCATACTATCCTCTAGTCCGGGCCAACATATGTACTACAAAAACACTTATAAACGGGTCACTCTATAATTGAGTTTATATATATCATGATTGCTGAAGTATATCTATAAAACTGTTGTGCTATGGTACGCATGTAGTTAGGAAATTACGAATTTATTACTACACACAACTGTTATGTTATGGTTTTTTTTGTTTAAATACTTGGTTATGTTTAATGTTTGGTTTTGTTTTTTCATTTAAAATTCCATCGAGCAGAGGTCCAGAAAGTTTCTCTATACCATAGAAGGCCAGAAGACAAGGTCAGACAACTTTCAAATTCTTATCAGGTGTGATACTCAGGTACGAGGGGACGGGGAGGAGGTAGTTGGTAAATGGATCCTAAACTACAGATAATTTCACAAAACGTCAGGGGTCTAAATACCAATGTAAAGAGAAAGATAGCACTCGCCCAATATAGTAATATGAATGCTAAAATTATATTTCTACAACAAACTTATTTTACTCATAATCAAATCCCTAAACACTGGAGTAGACACTACACGCAACACTTTCACTCCACAGCTGACACAAAAAAAAAAAAGAGGTGTAACAATCCTCCTGCACAATTCCCTCCCATTCACTAAAGAAGAGGTGATAAGAGACAAGGAGGGTAGATACCTCATTGTGAGAGGTAACATTTAAGGCACACAAATAACACTTTGCAACATTTATGCACCTAATGAACAACAACATACCTTTTTCACTAAACTCTCACACTCAGTGGTCGCAGACCCTTATGATAGTGGCGGGAGATTTTAATGTAAATCTAAAGATACTGAAAGAAACCAATAACATCAAACTGACAAACAAACAATGTAGGTTAAACTCTATCACTAAAACTATTAGAGAGACACTAGAATCACACAACGTGATTGACTCCTGGACTTCATTGTATGGCCAGACGACTGATCATACATACTACTCACCGGCCCATAAAACTTATACTAAACTCGATCACATTTACATTAGCCAGATAATGATACCTAATCTGATCTCCTCATCCATCCACACATCAGTTTGGTCAGATCACTCAATCATTCAGACACAATTGAAGGGCCTCACAGATATAAACAGACAGAAATCATGGACATACGACCCCACGCTATTGAAACAACCAGATATATTCAATAGAATCCTTAATAGTCTTAAAGAATACTGGAGATTTAATGTTACTCCCTCAATCAAACCAGTAATAGCATGGGCTGCCCACAAACCTTACATTAGAGGGTTGCTTATAAAAGAGAAAAACATGTTTCTAAAGAAGATCAGATCAGTAACAGCAACGCTACAGCAAGAAATAGAAGAATTAGAAAAGACACACAGACTTACCCTGTCCAACTCGACTTTGATCACACTGACCAATAAAAGAAAAGAGCTCAATAAAATATTAACTGACAACTCCATGAGAGCTATTAGCAAACTAAAATCGTACTATTTCCTGCACGGAAACAAACCAGATAGATTTCTAGCTAATAAATTAAGAGAAAAAACTAATTCCTTCACAATTACACAACTACAAAAACCAGACGGTACGTTGACTTCCCACCCACGAGAGATTGTGGAATGCTTTGCCCAATACTATGAGGCTCTTTACGATGGGAGGAAGGTCTCACACTTACCACAGATAACACAATTGAGACAAACACTTCTCGAGTCAGCAAAACTACCAAGGTTAGACGAACAAGACGCAAAAACCCTAGATGCAGAGATCACTTTGATGGAAATAGCTTCCGCTATCAAAGAGCTCAAGTTAGGTAAAGCGGCGGGCCCTGATGGGTTTTCTGGAGATTACTTTAAATTGTTTAAAACAGATTTGTGCTCCCATCTTCACAAATTTTGCAATGACGCTCTAAGCGGTACTCCAATCCCCTCGGAACTTCTTCAGGCTAAAATTATTGTAATTCCCAAACCGGGGAAAAATCCCAAAATAACACCAAATTACAGGCCAATTTCATTGATCAACCAAGATGTAAAGATCTTCACCAAAATCTTGGCAAACAGGCTTAAACACCTTTTACCCTCATTAATCCATCCTGACCAGGTGGGCTTTATCAAAGATCGTGAAGCACCGGATAATGTTCGACGCACAGTGGCCCTGGTCGAATATTTGAAGGAAACAAAAACACCTTCTCTGCTCCTATCCTTGGACGCGGAGAAGGCGTTTGATAGGGTGGATTGGATATATATATGGTAGCGGTCTTGGAGCACTTGGGATTTGGTGACAAATTTAAAAGGGCGGTTAAAAATATATATTCTAACCCAATGGCAACAATTAGAGTGGCGGGATATCAATCTAGACCTATCCATATATTAAACGGAACGCGCCAGGGATGTCCACTATCGCCACTTTTGTTTGCGCTGTGTGTGGAACCCTTAGCAGCATGCATACGGAATTCAAAGAACATTTATGGTGTTAGATTAAATAAAGGGGAATTTAAACTGTCATTATTCGCAGATGACATCCTGCTAACGCTTACTAAACCCATGCTTTCTCTACCCAATCTCTATCAGGTATTAGGCGATTTCTCCCGGATTTCTGGCTTCAAAATAAACTCTGATAAGTGTGAGGCACTCCCCTTACTGCTACCAGAACAAACACGGAAATTGATATAAACTAATTTCGACTTTAAATGGGCCAAACATGCTATTAAATATTTGGGAATATATATCACTGACACCCTAGATACTTTGTATAAAGCTAACTATACCCCGATCATCAAAAATATAAAAACAGATCTAAACAAATGGAAAAAGGGCGGTTTCTCTTGGGTGGGAAGACAAGTAACAATAAAAATGAATGTTTTGCCACGGCTGCTGTACCTGTTTAGAGCCCTCCCTATTAGGATACCACTAAAAGACTTAGATGACTTACAGACTGAGCTCCTCAGATTCATTTGAGGCCACAAAACGACTAGAATACCTGCTAACTTATTAAAATTACATAAACAATTAGGGGGGATGGGTGTACCTAACTTACGTGACTATTACCAAGCCGCTAGACTAGCGCAAAGCACACTACTAGGGAAAGACTGCCGCAGCATGACGTGGCCAAATATTGAAGCGGAAATTGGGGGTTTTAGCAATCCAGGGGATATTCTTTGGACCCCGACAAACACTAAACTCCAGCCACTAGCTACACTTAAAACAACAGAAAACACTAGAATACTATGGAGATCATTGACTAAAACATTGAAACTAATCTCTCCCCTTACAACCATATTACCACTGGGGATGTTACTACCGCTAGAATTCCGAAAACTGATAACTAAATGGGAAAACAAGGGTCTATACCGAGTGGCGGACTTCTTGGACAAAGGGAAAGTGCTGACTTACATACAACTAAGGGATAAAATTAACCCCAATACACTGCAATGGTTCTTGTACCACCAAATATCACACGCGATACATAAATATAGGCAAAGCACTCCCTCCAGCCCAAACACTATTTTAGAGCAAATCATATTAACACCAGGTAGAAACAAAAAAATGATTACAAAATTATACCTAGCTATTCAAAAGGCGAAAAACCTTAATAAACAAAGGCTACATAATTTATGGGAACAAGACCTAGATATAACATACAATGAAGAGGAATGGGGACAAATATTCTTATCGCTGGGCAAAAGTCTGGTAGGGGCTGATCTTGTTGAAAACGCGTTAAAAACGGCATACAGATGGTACCTCACACCTCTAAAAACCTCACATTATACCCCACAGAACAATAGATTATGCTACCGAGGCTGCTCAGGGTTAGGTACTTATTTACATATGTGGTGGGAGTGTCCGAGGATAAGACCTATATGGGATAAATTAACACATTTGATCAAGAATACATTAGATGACTCATTCACACTCTCGGCCGCTAAAGCCTTGCTCCACATTCCTCTAGATTCACTAAATTCGGCCACTAACAAATGGGTTAATATAGTATGCACAGCTACTAGATTATGCATAGCTAGGAAATGGAAGGAGGGAGCACCGAAATGGAGCGAAATACTTGAAAAAATTGAGAATATCTACATTATGTCTGAGACAGCTGCATGGTTGCAGGGTACTTCTGTAAGCTTTCAAAATATCTGGATCCACTGGATCCTGAAAAGACATGTTTAGGTGTGGTTGCCTGGGCTAAATCTATAAGAAATATCTATAAGCTAAGAGAAATTTGTTACAACAGCTCCCAAAAAGGGGACACTGCTTGACGGAAAAAGTTCATAGTTAGAAGTTAGACCAAGTTAAGTGGTCTTTTGTTCATGGGGGAGGGAGGGAGGGTAGGGAGGGAGGGGAAGTAGCTCAAATGTTGGAGGGGATAAAATATGACAACTCATGGGAAGGTATAACAAAAAAATGAGAAAAGTATATTGTACAAACTGCAAATTGTATCTTTATATCCAAATGAATAGTAACATATTTTGTTGTACTGACACACATTGTGACGATGTTACATTTCTGCTGTGAATCCTCAATAAAAATTATTTCAACTAAAAAGCAGGAATGTAAAGATTAGGAGCCGGCTCATTTTAGATTCAGCAACCTGGATACTGCTT
Source organism: Bombina bombina (assembly GCF_027579735.1). Lineage (NCBI taxonomy): Eukaryota > Metazoa > Chordata > Amphibia > Anura > Bombinatoridae > Bombina > Bombina bombina. Next base: position 1,177,303,316 of record NC_069502.1, read on the forward strand.
GCTTATTGGTGGCTACTTTTGGGCACCAGGAAGCAAAAAGTCCTGAACCAAAAATGGGATGGCTCCTAAGCTTTACATTCCTGCTTTTTAAAAAAAGATAGCAAGGAAGAAAAAACATTTTTATGAACAACTTACTTGATAAATTAATTTCTTTCATATTGGCAAGAGTCCATGAGCTAGTGACATATGGGATAGAAATACCCAAGATGTGGAACTCCACACAAGAGTCACTAGAGAGGGAGGGATAAAATAATAACAGCCATTTTACGCTGAGAAAATAAAATCCACAACCAAAAATAAATACATTTTTCTCATAAATGAAAGAAAAACACTTAAAACATAAGCAGAGGAATCAAACTGAAACAGCTGCCTGAAGAACTTTTCTACCAAAAACTGCTTCCGAAGAAGCAAATACATCAAAACAGTAGAATTTAGTAAATGTATGCAAAGAAGACCAAGTTGCTGCTTTGCAAATCTGATCAACTGAAGCTTCATTCTTAAAAGCCCACGACGTGGAGACTGATCTAGTAGAATGAGCTGTAATTCTCTGAGGCAGGGCCTGACCCGACTCTAAATAAGCCTGATGAATCAAAAGCTTTAACCAAGATGCCAAGGAAATGGCAGAAGCCTTCTGACCTTTCCTAGAACCAGAAAACATAACAAATAGACTAGAAGTCTTCCTGAAATCTTTAGTAGCTTCAACATAATATTTCAGAGCTCTCACCACATCCAAAGAATGTAAAGATCTCTCCAAAGAATTCTTAGGATTAGGACACAAGGAAGGATCAACAATGTCTCTGTTAATGTTATTAGAATTCACAACCTTAGGTAAGAATTTAAATAAAGTCCACAAAACTGCCTTATCCTGATGAAAAATCAGAAAAGGAGATTCACAAGAGAGAGCGGATAATTCAGAAACTCTTCTAGCAGAAGAGATGGCCAAAAGAAACAACACTTTCCAAGAAAGTAGTTTAATGTCCAAAGAATGCATAGGCACAAACGGAGGAGCCTGTAAAGCCTTCAAAACCAAATTAAGACTCCAAGGAGGAGAAATTGATTTAATTACAAGCTTAATACGAACTAAAGCCTGTACAAAACAGTGAATATCAGGAAGTATAGCAATCTTTCTGTGAAAGATGTGTCCCTTTAAGGAACTTGCAGACAAACCTTTATCCAAACCATCCTGAAGAAACTAAAAATTCTAGGAATTCTAAAAGAATGCCAGGAGAATTTATGAGAACACAATGAAATATAAGACTTCCAAACTCGATAATAAATCTTCCTAGAAACAGATTTACGAGCCTGTAACATAATATTAATCACTGAGTCAGAGAAACCTCTATGACTAAGCACTAGGCGTTCAATTTCCATACCTTCAACTTTAATGATTTGAGATCCTGATGGAAAAACGGACCTTGAGACAGAAGGTCTAGCCTTAATGGAAGTGGCCAAGGTTGGCAGCTGGACATCCGAACAAGATCCGCATACCAAAACCTGTGAGGCCATGCTGGAGCTACCAGCAACACAAACGATTGTTCCATGATGATTTTGGAAATCAATTTTGGAAGAAGAACTAGAGGCAGGAAGATATAAGCAGGATGGTAACACCAAGGAAATGCTAACGCTTCCACCTGAGGATCCCTGGACCTGGACAGGTACTTGGGAAGTTTCTTGTTCAGATGAGAAGCGATCAGATCTATTTCTGGAAGACCCCACATCTGAACAATCTGAGAAAACACATCTGGATGGAGTGACCACTCCCCCGGATGTAAAGTCTGACGGCTGAGATAACCTCTTCCCAATTGTCTATACCTGGGATATGAATCGCAGAAATTAGACAGAAGCTGGATTCTGCCCAAGCAAGTTTCCAAGATACTTCTTTAATGGCTTGGGGACTGCGAGTCCCACCCTGATGATTGACATATGCCACAGTTGTGATATTGTCTGTATGAAAATAAATGAACGGTTCTCTCTTCAACAGAGGCCACACCTGAAGAGTCCTAAAGATAGCACGGAGTTCTAAAATATTGATTAGTAACCTTGCCTCTTGAAGTTTCCAAACCCCTTGCGCTGTCAGAGATCCCCAGACAGCTCCCCAACCTGAAAGACTTGCATCTGTTGTGATCACAGTCCAGGTTGGACAAACAAAAGAGGCCCCTTGAACTATACTGTCACGGATATCAGACGGCTAAGGCTACCCCCACCCCCCTACAACCTCACCCCTGTTGTTTCTCAGTGGTTTTGGGCTCCGCAGAGCAACCACCATCTCTGGAAGCTGTTTGTTTGCTTTGTGTTGGCTTGTTTTTGTGTTCAGAGAAAAGTTGGTGTATGACCAGGAAAATCCTCCTAGGCTGGCCGGGCTTCTGGAACTCCCGGTCGCCCGCCTTACAACGGACACCCGCATACCCCTCTCATGCTGGACAGGCTCCTGGAACTCCCGGTCGGCCACAGGACAGCAGAACACCCGAAAAAATTTAACCCAGGTCGCTCCAGCAACCATGTGCCCCAGAGCTCCGCTCTTTTGGGGATTAGTAGCCCCTGGGGAGTACAAGGGGTGGGGGAATTGCCGGAGGGGAGCTCCTTTGGGAACCGGGGGTTTTGGACACCCCTAACCCCATAACTTCATAGGACTGTAACTCCGGTCCCCAGTAACGAATCATGCTGATTTTTGGACTGTGAAATCTGGGGACCGAGAGCTGTAAAATGACACCCTGGAAGTGCCGCCGCTCCACCGGGATCACCCCGAAATCGCCACCCATATGTATTGGGATTATGTGGGACTGTGGATCCTATGGAGGTGCCGGACTGTCTGGAGGGGCGGGAATGGCGGGAAAATAGTGGGATTGTCCAGGGTCTTATCAAGATGAGCTGACTGTATAAAAGGAGTGTGTGTTTTCAATAATATCAGTTCCTGTTAAACCTGAATGCTAAACTGTCTAGTTATTTGGGTTTGCTCCAGCTAAAATCACTTTTCCTGGGCTACATAGCAGCCTGTTCCAGGCAGAGGAAGGACACTCTGACAGAGCTACATAGTCTGGTAGCTGGAGTCTGCCACAGGGTGGGACCCTGAGTACTGGTGCTGTCGGGCATCAGGGGTGGCTACAGGCTGTGGTCACTTGCCAGCTACATAGCTGCAGTTGGCAGGGAGGAAGCAGGACCCCTTTGGCGGAGCTACCCAGTCGGGGTAGCCGGGGGTATCCGTCACATTGGTGGCAGCGGTGGGATCTGCTTCTTTTACAAGGTTCCTGCTGACAGAGGAGATATACCACAGTAGCCGGTAAATATGGAGGCAGAGTTCCTAGGGAGAGTACAAAAGATGCTGACTGGAACAAAGGATCCTTGCTCGGAACAGGACGTTCTGACATGGAGGAACCTTGCTCTCCGAGACCTTTGGTGGGAGGCTCTGCAACAGGAGCAGGAAAATGGAAAGTCCTCCCCACGAATGACACGAGATTCCGGGTACGGTGGACCGTGAGACTGCCTTTCCTGGGAGAACAGCCAAAGAAGGAATGGCTAGCTGTTCTACATAGACTGATCCAGCAAGAGATGTGGGTGGAGGACGGCTATCGAGCCCTCCAATGGCTCGCTATGCAAGCGCAGCCATGGCTGGAGGAAGGATCCCCCACAGAGGGCTTTGGCTTCAGGGGCCCTGGATTGTTGTTTACAAAAAGGACAGAGAACCAACAGTTTGGGAGCGAGACAGACCAGGGTCTAGAGGATATCTCTGGGATCCAAGAGGAACTGCTGGATCTCTTGGAGGAGACCTGGCTGCTGGACGATCTGGATTTTATAATTGACCAGAAAGAGGCACTGGTCAAGGAATACAAGAGGCTGCTGGATCTCGCTAAGCAGCGTGCCAGGGGCATACAGATCTGGGGTGCAGCCTTCTGGGATTCATGAAGCTTGACTGTGGAGGAGTGGCAGCAAAGAGAAAGGGAACCAGGGCTCCTGGATCCTGATCAGCAGTCTGGCTCTGAGATTATAGACTTAGAGAAGGGAGAGATGGATGTTGATAACTCTCCCCAGCAGCAGAATCCCTTCCAGGGAGAGGAGACAGTCGGTCTCTCTCCCCAGCGGCAGAGCCATCCCCTGGGAGCGGAGGTAGTCGTCCTCCCTCCCCGTAAACAGAACCCCTTACTGGGAGAGGAGACAGTCTCTCTCCCCAGTGGCAGAGCCAGGAGCTGGGAGAGGAGACAGTCAGTCTCTCTCCCCAGCGGCAGAGCCATCCCCTGGGAGCGGAGGTAGTCGTCCTCCCTCCCCTTACAGAGAAGCCCTTGCAGGGAGAGACGGGTATCAATATCTCTCCCCAGTGGCCGAATCCCTTTCTGGGAGAGGAGACAGTTGGTCTCTCTCCCCAGCGGCAGCACAGTTTCCCATGGAGCGGAGGTAGCAGACCTCCCTCCCCAGCAGTAGATCTCCTTCTCAGGAAAGGAGAAAGACGGTCTCGCCCCTCAGTAGCTTGGCAGGGTCTATACCCTTTTCTTGTCCTGGAGTATATATCACAGGGGGCAGGCCAGGGGGGTACCCGCTCATGCAGTTGGTGCCACAAGTTTGGGCACCCGAGTTTTGCCTGCCCCACCAAGGAGCAACTTCCACCAACAGTCTGGGGTGGGTATACAGCCGGGAAACCGGTACTGGCTTTGTTTGTGGGTGGGTCAGCCGGTACTCAACAGAGTGTCACAGAGGGAAACAGTTTGGCCATGGAACTTAAGGACACTGGAACTTGTGGAACAGCAATTGTTTGGGAGCCGGCCTTAGCAAACTTGTTTGGGACTTTGCATTTTGTGACTATCCCTGCGCCCAGGGCGCAGTTTATAAACGCCAGCAGAAACCCCCCAGGATGCCCCAAGCTCAGGAGAGATGGGATAACCTCTCTCAGCAACCGAGAAGTGGAGAGCCAATGTCGGACAGCCCCAGGCCGACCCGTTAAGGGTCTAGTCGTGTCTGCCGAACTGGAGGGGGGAGATGTCACGGATATCAGACGGCTAAGGCTACCCCCCACCCCCCTACAACCTCACCCCTGTTGTTTCTCAGTGGTTTGGGGCTCCTCAGAGCAACCACCATCTCTGGAAGCTGTTTGTTTGCTTTGTGTTGGCTTGTTTTTGTGTTCAGAGAAAAGTTGGTGTATGACCAGGAAAATCCTCCTAGGCTGGCCGGGCTCCTGGAACTCCCAGTCGCCCGCCTTACAACGGACACCCGCCTAACCCCTCTCAAGCTGGACAGGCTCCTGGAACTCCCAGTCGGCCACAGGACAGCAGAACACCCGCAAAATTTAACCCAGGTCCCTCCAGCAACCATGTGCCCCAGAGCTCCGCTCTTTTGGGGATTAGTAGCCCTTGGGGAGTACAAGGGGTGGGGGAATTGCCGGAGGGGAGCTCCTTTGGGAACCGGGGGTTTTGGACACACCTAACCCCATAACTTCATCGGACTGTAATTCCGGTCCCCAGTAACGAATCATGCTGATTTTTGGACTGTGAAATCTGGGGTCTGAGAGCTTTAAAATGAAATCCTGGAAGTGCCACCCATATGTATTGTGATTATGTGGGACTGTGGCTCCTATGGAGGTGCCGGGCTGTCTGGAAGGGCGGGAAAATAGTGGGATTGTCCAGGGTCTTATCAAGATGAGCTGGGTTTGCTCCAGCTAAAATCACTTTTCCTGGGCTACATAGCAGCCTGTTCCAGGCAGAGTAAGGACACTCTGACAGAGCTACCTAGTCTGGTAGCTGGAGTCTGCCACAGGGTGGGACCCTGAGAACTGGTGCTGTCAGGCATCAGGAGTGGCTACAGGCTGTGGTCACTTGCCAGCTACAAAGCTGCAGTCGGCAGGGAGGAAGCAGGACCCCTTTTGGCGGAGCTACCCAGTCGGGGTAGCCGGGGGTATCCGTCACATAAACGATGGTGATATAACCATCAAGTCGAACATTGGGATTTAAGGATATTAATTTTAATATCTTTGTATAATCCCTGCACCATTGGTTCAGCATACAAAGCTGGAGAGGTCTTATATAAAAACGATCGCGTCCGATGCTGCAGTCATGAGACCTAAGACTTCCATGCACATAGCCAATGAAGGGAATGACTGAGACTGAAGGTTCTGACAAGCTGAAACCAATTTTAATCGTCTCTTGTCTGTTAGAGACAGAGTTATGGACACTGAATCTATCTGGAAACCTAAAAAGGTGAACCTTGTCTGAGGAATCAAAGAACATTTTGGTAAATTGATCCTCCAACCATGTCTTTGAAGAAACAACACTAGTTGACTCGTGTGAGATTTTGCAGAATGTAAAGACTGAGCTAGTACCAAGATATCGTCTAAATAAGGAAATAACGCAATACCCCGTTCTTTGACTACAGAAAGTAGGGCACCGAGAACCTTCAAAAAGATTCTTGGAGCTGTCGCTAGGCCAAACAGAAGAGCAAGAAATTGGTAATGCTTGTCTAGAAAAGAGCATCTCAGAAACTGATAATGGTCTGGATGAATCAGAATATGAAGATAAGCATCCTGTAAGTCTATTGTAGACATACAATGCCCTTGCTGAACAAAAGGCAGAATAGTCCTTATAGTAACCATTTTGAAAGTTGGCACTCTTACATAACGATATAAAATTTTCAGATCCAGAACTGTCCTGAAAATTTTATCTTTCTTTGGGACAATGAATAGATTTGAATAAAACCCCAGACCCTGTTCCTGAAACGGAACTGGTATGATTACCCCTGAAAGCTCCAGGTCTGAAACACACTTCAGAAAAGCTTGAGCCTTTACTGGATTTACTGGGATGCGTGAGAGAAAAAACCTTCTCACAGGAGGTCTTACTCTGAATTATATTCGGTACCCTTGAGAGACAATACTCTGAATCCAATGATTTTGGACAGAATCTGCCCAAATGTTTTGGAAGAATCTTAATCTGCCCCCTACAAGCTGATCTGGAATGAGGGCCGCACCTTAATGCAGACTTGGGGGCTGGCTTTGGTTTCTTAAACTGTTTGGATTTACTCCTACAAGAAGAAGGTTTCCAATTGGAACCAGATTCTTTGGGGGAAGGATTAGGTTTATGTTGCTTATTTTGTCGAAAGGAACGAAACCGGTTAGAAGCTTTAGATTTACCCTTAGGTCTTTTATCCTGAGGCAAAAAAACTCCCTTCCCCCCAGTGACAGTTGAAATAATCTAATCCAACTGAGAACCAAATAACGTATTACCTTGGAAAGAAAGAGATAGTAATCTAGACCAGCGGTTGCCAACCAGTGGTCCGTGGACCACTGGTGGTCCACGAGAAGTTGTTGGTGGTCCTTGACACCATCAAGCAGGAATTAATCTCCTCTGATGGTGTCACCCCCGTCGCGCCGCAATTCCTTTCAGTGCCTGACTGGAAATCAGTGAAAACCAACGGAGGAGTTAAATTACAATCTCCCTATGCACTTTGCATAGTACTGCACAACTTGGGTAGCAAGACTGTATTTTTAACTCCTTCCACCCAGCGCGCTGCTCAGAGGAAGATGTTTCCATTCTAAAGCCAGCAGAGGTTGGTATAGTCTTGGCTTGAAATAGTGGAATTAAAGTATATATAAATATAAAAAGAAAATCTTTAAAAAAAAAATGATCTTTTATATTTTCATTTATTTTATTCCCTTGACCTGTCTCTTTGTAGTAGTTTTCCTAATTCCCTCACATGGACTTACATCACTGTTTGTCTTCCTCCCCTCCATCTTTTTTTATTAAACAATAATTATTTTTTATTCTAATAATTTTCCCTCACACAAAGCCATTAAATAATTTCCCACGCCCAAAGCCAACTGAATTCCAGTAATTGTCATCCATTTGTCCACCAGTATTATAGTAATTGCCAGTAACATCAGTCATAGTTAGCTCACATCCATAATGAGAGCTTTCTGAAATAAACTTAATTTATGACTCCAATGTCGGTCCTTGATCATAAGTAGTTTTTAATATTTCCTAACTGGGGATATAACTTGGAAGTTTTGTGGTCCATTTTAAACATAATTATTTTTTTCCCACCTTCTGCCTCTCTGTTTCCAGCTCAAAAGTTGGCACTCACCCTTCATCTGTCATTTGGAAGTATTCTCTCAGTTCTGTCTTTCAGTTAGTTAATTCCAAAAAAGAATTCTTAAAAATGTGTATATATATATATATATATATATATATATATATATATATATATATATATATATATATATATATATATATATATATATATATATATATACACACACATAATGTAAACTTAGCTATGGTTATACTACTTATGTACAGTACGTGTGTGTGTGTATATATATATATATATATATATATATATATATATATATATATATATATATATATATATATATATATATATACACACACACACACACGCACACACACAATAGAGGTTTGATCATTTTAAAAAAAAATAATGTTAGTGGTCCACGGCATTCAAAATTGTGAGTTTAGTGGTCCCTGAGGTCTGAAAGGTTGGAGACCCCTGATCTAGACTTAGATACCATGTCAGCATTCCAATATTTAAGCCACAAAACTCTTCTAGCTAAAATAGCTAAAGATATAGATTTAACATAAATTTTGATGATATCAAAATTGGCATCACAAATAAAATGATTAGCATGTTGAAGCAAGCGAACAATGCTAGACAAATCAGGATCCGTTTCCTGTTGCGCTAAACTTTCCAACCAAAAAGTTGATGCAGCTGCAACATTAGCCATAGAAATGGCAGGCCTGAGGAGATGACCAGAATATAAATAAGCTTTCCTTAGATAAGATTCAAGTTTCCTATTTAAAAGGGTTTTTAAAAGAAGTACTATCTTCCATAGGAATAGTAGTACGTTTAGCAAGAGTAGAAATAGCCACATCAACTTTGGGGATCTTTTCCCAAAACTCCAATCTAACTGCTGGCAAAGGATATGATTTTTTAAACCTTAAAGAAGGAATAAAAGAAGTACCAGGCCTATTCCATTCCTTAAAAATCATATCAGAAATAGCATCAGGAACTGGAAAAATCTCTGGAGTAACCACAGGAGGTTTATAAACAGAATTTAAACGTTTACTAGTTTTAATATCAAGAAGACTAGTTTCCTCAATATCCAATGTAATCAACACTTCTTTTAACAAGGAACGAATATACTCCATTTTAAATAAATAAGTAGATTTGTCAGTGTCAATATCTGAGTAAGGATCTTCTGAATTAGATAGATCCTCGTCAGATGAGGATAATTCAGCATGTTGTCAGTCATTAGAACTTTCATCAACTTTATGAGAAGTTTTAAAAGACCTTTTACGTTTTTTAGAAGGCGGGATGGCAGACAAAGACTTCTGAATCGCATCAGCAATAAAATCTTTTATTTTCACAGGTATATCTTGTACATTAGATGTTGAAGGAACAACAGGCATAGAACTATTACTGAAGTCATGTAAAAGCTTATCATGACAACTATTACAAACCACAGCTGGAGATATAATCTCCACAAATTTACAACAAATGCACTTAGCCTTGGTAGAACTGTTATCATGCAGCAGTCTTCCAACAATGGTTTCTGAGACAGGATCAGATTGAGACATCTTGCAAATGTAAGAGAAAAAACAACATATAAAGCAAAAATAGCAATTTCCTTATATGGCAGTTTCAGGAATGGAAAAAAATGCAAACAGCATAGCCCTCTAACATAGAAAAAGGCAAGAGGCACATAGGAATGGGGTTTTAAATAATGAAATTATTTGGTGCCAAGTATGACGCACAACGTAACTGAAAATTTTTTGGCACTAACAACATCCGGAAATGACACACTCGCGTCATTGATGACGCAACCTTGAGCAAGGAACTCGCTGTCAACTAAGACGCCGGAAATGACGAATTTGCTTCATCGGACGAAACCTCGCACCCAAAAAATTCTCGCGCCAAGAATAACGCAATAAACTTCAGCATTTTGCGCCCTCGCAAGCCTAATTTTGCCCGCAAAATTTAAAGAGAGAACAGTCAATAGAAAAAAGACTATACCTCAGGTAAGAAAAAATATTTTCCTAAATATGCTTTTCCCAAATATGAAACTGAAAGTCTGCAAAATGAAATATACATAAGCCTGACTCATGGCAAATATAAGTACAATACATATATTTAGAACTTTATATTAATACATAAAGTGCCAAGCCATAGCTAAGAGTGTCTTAAGTAATGCAAACATACTTACCAAAAGACACCCATCCACATATAGCAGATAGCCAAACCAGTACTGAAACAGTTATCAGTAGAGGTAATGGAATATGAGAGTATATTGTCGATCTGAATAAGGGAGGTAGGAGATTAATCTCTACGACCGATAACAGAGAACCTATTAAATAGATCTCCCGCGAGGAAAACCATTGCATTCAATAGGTGATACTTCCCTCACAACCCTCTGACATTCGCTGTACTCTGAGAGGAATTGGGCTTCAAAATGCTGAGAAGCGCATATCAACGTAGAATCTAAGCACAAACTTACTTCACCACCTCCATAGGAGGCAAAGTTTGTAAAATTGAATTGTGGGTGTGGTGAGTGGTGTATTTATAGGCATTTTGAGGTTTGGGAAACATTGCCCCTCCTGGTAGGATTGTATATCCCATATGTCACTAGCTCATGGACTCTTGCCAATTACATGAAAGAAATGGATAATAGGAGTAAATTATAAAGTTGCTTAAAATTGCATGCTCTATTGGAATCATTAAAGAAAAAAAAACAGGTTTATTATCCCTCTAAATTTATAAGGTAAGCATAAATTTTGTTTTCTTTTGTAAAATGGTTATATAGTCTACAACATCATCACATGTGAGATTTTATAACCAAGCAATAAAGTCCACAAGACTACAATGAAATAGATGGGACAATACAGGTAAGGCAGGAATGTTACTGATCAGACACTGCGGCCCACAGTACTTTCCTACCAAAAGTCTAAATGGTAGAACTTAGTGAACATATGCAAAGTGCTCTTTGGCTGATTAATGTGCCAACCATGACTGCAAAGCAGTTGGAGGAACGTTGTCTCTGTGTTTCCAGCCTGCTGAAGAAAAGGTGTCTGAACCAGCCTTGAGCTTGCACCACCATCAGCTAGGTTCCCTGAACCTTGGTAAATATGCTTGGGGCTGTGGCAAGACATAACAGAAGTGCCACAAAATGATGATGCCTATTTAAAAAAAGCAAACCTTAGGCATTTGAAGTGGTTCTTGTAAAAAGGAATATGAAATAAAAATATTTTAGGTCGATGGCAGACATAAATTGACCCACCTGCACTTAAACAAGAATAGTGCGAAAAGTCTCCATCTTAAAAGTAGGAACTTTCAGGAATTTGTTCAGCATTTTAAGAACCATAGAGGCCGAAACGTTACCTCTTTTTTAAAAACTATGAGGAGGTTAGAGTAGAATCCCTTGTTTTGTTCTCTTCTAAGAACCAGGGCAATCAACCATTTGTTTTCAAATATGCTACACAAACCAAGAAGGCCCTTAAAGATCGCAAGGAACTTGAGACAGGGGAAAACTGGATCAAAAGCTGATTCTTCACCCCAGAGAAATAATCGCTATCACCAAAGGATCTGCAAAAGACCTCTCCCAAGCCTTCCGAAACGGTCATTCTGTCCCTCAGCCGAAGCTCATCTGGAGTGGGGGCTGCAACTTCATGCAGATCTGGAGGCGAGAGCAGATTTCTGGCAATGGGCCAGGAAGAGCTAGGCTATCCAAGAAGTAATAGGTGAACAGGAGGAAGATTTAGCCCTTTGTGATTTGGTCTACCTAAAGGAACGAAAAGATTCCAAAGGCCTATCCTTACCTCTAAGACTAAGTACCAATGGCGTTTATGAAAATCTGTTTAGCATTGTACTGATCACATTTATAAAAATCTATATTGTACTATACTGATTGCATTTATGCAATGCCAGTTGTTACAGTAAGAATGCATATATGAAGTTGGTAGCGTGTGATACAGTTTTCATAAAAGCAATCTGTACAATGGAGTAAAGATTTTCACAAACGTGATTGGTATAATAAGATGATTTTTATCAACTGGGTCGGTGCAGTGCGAAAAAAGTGGATCATTAGTTTCAATGTTAAAAATTACTTCTTTTTACATAAAACATTTTACAGTGTAAAATGTTTCAAAACTTAACCGGATAATCCCTGGCCATGTTTCTATGCGGTATATTAATATCCTGTACACTTTTTAACAATAAACGAACTTAGAAAAAAAAATGTATAAGGAATATTTTTACCGTTTAATGCATATACATTACACCTCAAGCACACATAACGCTATACCTACTATAAATATAATGCCTCAGCTCATATGGATTAAACAATGTTTTTTTTCCTTTAAAAACAGAATTTATGCTTACCTGATAAATTACTTTCTCCAACGGTGTGTCCGGTCCACGGCGTCATCCTTACTTGTGGGATATTCTCTTCCCCAACAGGAAATGGCAAAGAGCCCAGCAAAGCTGGTCACATGATCCCTCCTAGGCTCCGCCTTCCCCAGTCATTCGACCGACGTAAAGGAGGAATATGCATAGGAGAAATCATATGATACCGTGGTGACTGTAGTTAGAGAAAATAATTCATCAGACCTGATTAAAAAACCAGGGCGGGCCGTGGACCGGACACAGCGTTGGAGAAAGTAATTTATCAGGTAAGCATAAATTCTGTTTTCTCCAACATAGGTGTGTCCGGTCCACGGCGTCATCCTTACTTGTGGGAACCAATACCAAAGCTTTAGGACACGGATGATGGGAGGGAGCAAACCAGGTCACCTAGATGGAAGGCACCACGGCTTGCAAAACCTTTCTCCCAAAAATAGCCTCAGAAGAAGCAAAAGTATCAAATTTGTAAAATTTGGTAAAAGTGTGCAGTGAAGACCAAGTCGCTGCCTTACATATCTGATCAACAGAAGCCTCGTTCTTGAAGGCCCATGTGGAAGCCACAGCCCTAGTGGAGTGAGCTGTGATTCTTTCAGGAGGCTGCCGTCCGGCAGTCTCATAAGCCAATCGGATGATGCTTTTAAGCCAAAGAGAGAGAGAGGTAGAAGTTGCTTTTTGACCTCTCCTTTTACCAGAATAAACAACAAACAAGGAAGATGTTTGTCTGAAATCCTTTGTAGCCTCTAAATAGAATTTTAGAGCACGAACTACATCCAAATTGTGCAACAAACGTTCCTTCTTTGAAACTGGATTCGGACACAAAGAAGGAACAACTATCTCCTGGTTAATATGTTTGTTAGAAACAACTTTCGGAAGGAAACCAGGTTTAGTACGCAAAACCACCTTATCTGCATGGAACACCAGATAAGGAGGAGAACACTGCAGAGCAGATAACTCTGAAACTCTTCTAGCAGAAGAAATTGCAACCAAAAACAAAACTTTCCAAGATAATAACTTAATATCTACGGAATGTAAGGGTTCAAACGGAACCCCTTGAAGAACTGAAAGAACTAAATTGAGACTCCAAGGAGGAGTCAAAGGTTTGTAAACAGGCTTGATTCTAACCAGAGCCTGAACAAAAGCCTGAACATCTGGCACAGCCGCCAGCTTTTTGTGAAGTAAAACAGATAAAGCAGAAACCTGTCCCTTCAAAGAACTTGCAGATAATCCTTTCTCCAAACCCTCTTGTAGAAAGGATAGAATCTTAGGAATTTTTATCCTGTTCCATGGGAATCCTTTCGATTCGCACCAACAGATATATTTCTTCCATACTTTATGGTAAATTTTTCTAGTTACAGGCTTTCTAGCCTGAATAAGAGTATCAATGACAGAATCTGAGAACCCACGCTTTGATAAAATCAAGCGTTCAATCTCCAAGCAGTCAGTTGGAGTGAGGCCAGATTCGGATGTTCGAACGGACCTTGAACAAGAAGGTCCCGTCTCAAAGGTAGCTTCCATGGTGGAGCCGATGACATATTCACCAGGTCTGAATACCAAGTTCTGCGTGGCCACGCAGGAGCTATCAAGATCACCGAAGCCCTCTCCTGATTGATCCTGGCTACCAGCCTGGGAATGAGAGGAAACGGTGGGAATACATAAGCTAGGTCGAAGGTCCAGGGCGCTACTAGTGCATCTACTAGAGTCGCCTTGGGATCCCTGGATCTGGACCCGTAGCAAGGAACCTTGAAGTTCTGACGAGACGCCATCAGATCCATGTCTGGAATGCCCCATAATTGAGTTATGTGGGCAAAGATATCCGGATGGAGTTCCCACTCCCCCGGATGAAATGTCTGACGACTCAGAAAATCCGCTTCCCAATTTTCCACTCCTGGGATGTGGATTGCAGACAAGTGGCAGGAGTGAATCTCCGCCCATTGAATTACTTTGGTCACTTCTTCCATCGCCAGGGAACTCCTTGTTCCCCCCTGATGGTTGATATATGCAACAGTCGTCATGTTGTCTGATTGAAACCTTATGAATTTGGCCTTTGCTAGTTGAGGCCAAGCCTTGAGAGCATTGAATATCGCTCTCAGTTCCAGAATGTTTATCGGGAGAAGAGATTCTTCCCGAGACCATAGACCCTGAGCTTTCAGGGATTTCCAGACCGCGCCCCAGCCCACCAGACTGGCGTCGGTCGTGACAATGACCCACTCTGGTCTGCGGAAGCTCATCCCTTGAGACAGGTTGTCCAGGGTCAGCCACCAACGGAGTGAATCTCTGGTCCTCTGATCTACTTGGATCGTCGGGGACAAGTCTGTATAATCCCCATTCCACTGTCTGAGCATGCACAGTTGTAATGGTCTTAGATGAATTCGCGCAAAAGGAACTATGTTCATTGCCGCAACCATCAAACCTATTACTTCCATGCACTGCGCTAAGGAAGGAAGAAGAACAGAATGAAGTACTTGACAAGAGCTTAGAAGTTTTGATTTTCTGGCCTCTGTCAGAAAAATCTTCATTTCTAAGGAGTCTATTATTGTTCCCAAGAAGGGAACTCTTGTTGACGGGAATAGAGAACTTTTCTCTACGTTCAGTTTCCACCCGTGAGATCTGAGAAAGGCTAGGACAATGTCCGTATGAGCCTTTGCTTGTGGCAGAGACGACGCTTGAATTAGTATGTCGTCCAAGTAAGGTACTACTGCAATGCCCCTTGGCCTTAGCACCGCTAGAAGGGACCCTAGTACCTTTGTGAAAATTCTTGGAGCAGTGGCTAATCCGAATGGAAGTGCCACAAACTGGTAATGCTTGTCCAGAAAGGCGAATCTTAGGAACCGATGATGTTCCTTGTGGATAGGAATATGTAGATACGCATCCTTTAAATCCACCGTGGTCATGAATTGACGTTCCTGGATGGTAGGAAGAATTGTCCGAATGGTTTCCATTTTGAACGATGGAACCCTGAGAAATTTGTTTAGGATCTTGAGATCCAAAATTGGCCTGAATGTTCCCTCTTTTTTGGGAACTATGAACAGATTGGAGTAAAACCCCATCCCTTGTTCTCCTAATGGAACAGGATGAATCACTCCCATTTTTGACAGGTCTTCTACACAATGTAAGAATGCCTGTCTTTTTATTTGGTCTGAAGACAATTGAGACCTGTGGAACCTTCCCCTTGGGGGTAGTTCCTTGAATTCCAGGAGATAACCTTGAGAAACTATTTCTAGCGCCCAAGGATCCTGAACATCTCTTGCCCAAGCCTGAGCGAAGAGAGAGAGTCTGCCCCCCACCAGATCCGGTCCCGGATCGGGGGCCAGCATCTCATGCTGTCTTGGTAGCGGTAGCAGGCTTCTTGGCCTGCTTACCTTTGTTCCAGCCTTGCATCGGTCTCCAGGCTGGCTTGGTTTGAGAAGAATTACCCTCTTGCTTAGAGGATGTAGAATTTGAGGCTGGTCCGTTTCTGCGAAAGGGACGAAAATTAGTTTTATTTTTAGCCTTAAAAGACCTATCCTGAGGAAGGGCGTGGCCCTTTCCCCCAGTGATGTCTGAAATAATCTCTTTCAAGTCAGGGCCAAACAGCGTTTTCCCCTTGAAAGGGATGTTAAGCAATTTGTTCTTGGAGGACACATCCGCTGACCAAGACTTTAGCCAAAGCGCTCTGCGCGCCACAATAGCAAAACCTGAATTTTTCGCTGCTAATCTAGCTAATTGCAAAGTGGCGTCTAAGGTAAAAGAGTTAGCCAACTTAAGTGCTTGAACTCTGTCCATAACCTCCTCATAAGAAGATGCTTTATTGAGCGACTTTTCTAGTTCTTCGAACCAGAAACACGCTGCTGTAGTGACAGGAACAATGCATGAAATTGGTTGTAGAAGGTAACCTTGCTGAACAAACATATTTTTAAGCAAACCCTCTAATTTTTTATCCATAGGATCTTTGAAAGCACAACTATCTTCTATAGGGATAGTGGTGCGTTTGTTTAGAGTAGAAACCGCCCCCTCGACCTTGGGGACTGTCTGCCATAAGTCCTTCCTGGGGTCGACCATAGGAAATAATTTCTTAAATATAGGGGGAGGGACAAAAGGTATGCCGGGCCTTTCCCATTCTTTATTTACAATGTCCGCCACCCGCTTGGGTATAGGAAAAGCTTCGGGGGGCACCGGGACCTCTAGGAACTTGTCCATCTTACATAATTTCTCTGGAATGACCAAATTGTCACAATCATCCAGAGTAGATAACACCTCCTTAAGCAGAGCGCGGAGATGTTCCAATTTAAATTTGAATGTAATAACGTCAGGTTCAGCTTGTTGAGAAATTTTTCCTGAATCTGAAATTTCTCCCTCAGACAAAACCTCCCTGGCCCCTTCAGACTGGTGTAAGGGCATGTCAGAACCATTATCATCAGCGTCCTCATGCTCTTCAGTATCTAAAACAGAGCAGTCGCGCTTTCGCTGATAAGTGGGCATTTTGGCTAAAATGTTTTTGATAGAATTATCCATTACAGCCGTTAATTGTTGCATAGTAAGGAGGATTGGCGCACTAGATGCACTAGGGACCTCCTGAGTGGGCAAGACTGGTGTAGACATAGAAGGAGATGATGCAGTACCATGCTTACTCCCCTCACTTAAGGAATCATTTTGGGCAACATTATTATCAGTGGCATCATTGTCCCTACTTTTTTTGTCACATTCATCACATATATTTAAATGGAGAGGAACCTTGGCTTCCGAACATACAGAACATCGTCTATCTGATAGTTCAGACATGTTAATAGGCATAAACTTGATAACAAAGCACAAAAAACGTTTTAAAATAAAACCGTTACTGTCACTTTAAATTTTAAACTGAACACACTTTATTACTGAATATGCGCAAAAGTATGAAGGAATTGTTCAAAATTCACCAAAATTTCACCACAGTGTCTTAAAGCCTTAAAAGTATTGCACACCAAATTTGAAAGCTTTAACTCTTAAAATAACGGAACCGGAGCCGTTTTTACATTTAACCCCTATACAGTCCCTGGTATCTGCTTTGCTGAGACCCAACCAAGCCCAGAGGGGAATACGATACCAAATGACGCCTTCAATAAGCTTTTTCAGTGGATCTGAGCTCCTCACACATGCATCTGCATGCCATGCTTCTCAAAAACAACTGCGCATTAGTGGCGCGAAAATGAGGCTCTGCCTATGACTAGAAAAGGCCCCCAGTGAAAAAGGTGTCCAATACAGTGCCTGCCGTTTTTTTAACAGAATTCCCAAGATTAAAATAACTCTTCAAAGTTATAAACCATTAAATATGCTTATAAAGTAATCGTTTTAGCCCAGAAAAATGTCTACCAGTCTTTAAAGCCCTTGTGAAGCCCTTTATTCTTATATTAAAAATTAAGAAAATGGCTTACCGGATCCCATAGGGAAAATGACAGCTTCCAGCATTACCAAGTCTTGTTAGAAATGTGTCATACCTCAAGCAGCAAAAGTCTGCTCACTGTTTCCCCCAACTGAAGTTAATTCATCTCAACAGTCCTGTGTGGAAACAGCCATCGATTTTAGTAACGGTTGCTAAAATCATTTTCCTCTTACAAACAGAAATCTTCATCTCCTTTCTGTTTCAGAGTAAATAGTACATACCAGCACTATTTTAAAATAACAAACTCTTGATTGAAGAATAAAAACTACATTTAAACACCAAAAAACTCTTAGCCATCTCCGTGGAGATGTTGCCTGTGCAACGGCAAAGAGAATGACTGGGGAAGGCGGAGCCTAGGAGGGATCATGTGACCAGCTTTGCTGGGCTCTTTGCCATTTCCTGTTGGGGAAGAGAATATCCCACAAGTAAGGATGACGCCGTGGACCGGACACACCTATGTTGGAGAAAAAACATATACCACTGATTTTACAACCGCTTAATATTAATGTTATCCCTTTGAGTAATTTTCAGGCAGAGAGGTTACTTTTTTTAAAGCTGACTCATATATATCCAATTAACCCACTTTATCTACATTCAAAACAATAAAACTAACTTACTCTCAGCTAGATTACGAGTTTTGCGTTATGACTCAAAAAGCATTGTTATGGCCCATAACGATGCTTTTCCCTACCACTACTATTACAAGTCTTGTCCGAATAGGTGTACCGCACACTTTTTTTGGCCGTCACGCAACGTCAGTACCGCACTTTAAGAAAAGTCCTTTTTCAATGCGACTTTCATAGCGCCGGTATTACAAGTTTTGCTGTGAGGCCAAAAAGTGAGCGGTACAGTCTAAAAAGGACAAGATTTGTACCGTCATCTAAAGTCAGTAGTTATGAGTTTTATGCTACAAAGCTGTAACATAAAACTCATAACTAAACTGTCACAAAGTACACTAACACCCATAAACTATCTATTAACCCCTAAACCGCCGCCCTCCCGCATCGCAAACACTATTTAAATATTATTAACCACTAATCTTCCGTCCGCCCACACGGCCACTATAATAAACCTATTAACCCCTAACCCTAACGTAACCCTAACACCCCCTAACAAATATAATTAAAAACAGAATTTATGCATACCTGATAAATTTCTTTATCTTGTGATGTATCAAGTCCACGGATTCATCCATACTTGTGGGATATTCTCCTACCCAACAGGAAGTGGCAGAGAGAGCACCCACAGCAGAGCTGTCTATATAGTTCCTCCCTTAGCTCCACCCCCCAGTCATTCGACCAAAGGCTAGGAAGAAAAAGGAGAAACTATAGGGTGCAGTGGTGACTGAAGTATTTTAAATAAAAATATACTACTTGTCTTAAATAGACAGGGCGGGCAGTAGACTCGATACATCACAAGAGAAAGAAATTTATCAGGTAAGCATAAATTCTGTTTTCTCTTGTAAGATGTATCGAGTCCACGGATTCATCCATACTTGTGGGATACCAATACCAAAGCTTTAGGACACGGATGAAGGGAGGGACAAGACAGGTTCCTTAAACGGAAGGCACCACTGCTTGTAGAACCTTTCTCCCAAAAATAGCCTCCAAAGAAGCAAAAGTATTGAATTTGGAAAATTTGGAAAAAGTATGAAGCGTAGACCAAGTCGCCACCTTACAAATCTGTTCAACAGAAGCCTCATTTTTAAAAGCCCATGTGGAAGCCACTGCTCTAGTAGAATGAGCAGTAATTCTTTCAGGAGGCTGCTGGCCAGCAGTGTCATAAGCCATACGGATGATGCTTTTCAGCCAAAAAGAAAGAGAGGTAGCCATAGCCTTTTGACCTCTCCGCTTACCAGAATAGACAACAAACAATGAAGATGTTTGACGGAAATCTTTGGTTGCTTGTAAGTAGAACTTTAAAGCACGAACCACATCAAGATTGTGCAACAGACGTTCCTTCTTTGAAGAAGGATTAGGACACAGCGAAGGAACAACAATTTCCTGATTGATATTCCTATTAGAAACAACTTTAGGAAGGAATCCAGGTTTGGTACGTAAAACCACCTTATCTGCATGGAAAATAAGATAAGGTGAGTCACACTGTAAAGCAGATAACTCAGAAACTCTTTGAGCCGAAGAGATAGCTACTAAAAACAAAACTTTCCAAGATAGAAGCTTAATATCTATGGAATGCATAGTTTCAAACAGAACCCCTTGAAGAACTTTACGAACCAAGTTTAGGCTCCATGGCGGAGCAACAGGTTTAAATACAGGCTTGATCCTGACCAAGGCCTGACTAAACGCTTGAACGTCTAGGACATCTGCCAGACGTTTGTGTAAAAGAATAGACAAAGCAGATATTTGTCCCTTTAAGGAACTAGCTGATAATCCCTTCTCCAATCCTTCTTGGAGAAAGGACAAAATTCTAGGAATCCTAATCTTACTCCATGAGTAACCCTTGGATTCACACCAACAAAGATATTTCCGCCAAATCTTATGATAGATTTTCCTGGTGACAGGCTTTCTAGCCTGAATCAGGGTATCAATGACCGACTCAGAGAAACCACGCTTTGATAGAATCAGGCGTTCAATCTCCAAGCAGACGCAGAGAAATTAGATTTGGATGCTTGAACAGACCTTGGATTAGAAGGTCCTGCCTCACTGGCAGAGTCCACGGTGGAACAGTTGACATGTCCACCAGGTCTGCATACCAAGTCCTGCGTGGCCACGCAGGCGCTATCAGAATCATCGAAGCTCTCTCCTGCTTGATTCTGGCAACCAGACGTGGGAGGAGAGGAAATGGTGGAAATACATAAGCCAGATTGAAGGACCAGGGCACTGCTAGAGCATCTATCAGTACCACCTGGGGATCCCGGGACCTGGACCCGTAACGCGGAGGTTTGGCGTTCTGTCAGGACGCTCTCAGATCCAATTCTGGTGTGCCCCAAAGCTGAGTCAGCTGGGCAAATACCTCCGGATGGAGCACCCAATCCCCCGGATGAAAAGTCTGACGACTCCCAGTTCTCTACCCCTGGGATATGGATTGCTGAGAGATGGCAAGAGTGATCCTCCGCCCATCGGATAATTTTGGTTACCTCCATCATCGCTAGAGAACTCCGTGTTCCTCCTTGATGATTGATATGGGCTACAGTCGTGATGTTGTCCAACTGAAATCTGATGAATTTGGCAGCAGCTAGCTGAGGCCACGCCTGAAGCGCATTGAATATCGCTCTCAGTTCTAGAATGTTTATCGGGAGGAGAGATTCCTCCCGAGACCATAAGCCCTGTGCTTTCAGGGATTTCCAGACTGCACCCCAGCCTAGCAGGCTGGCATCTGTTGTTACTATGAGCCACTCTGGCCTGCGGAAACATATTCCCTGAGACAGGTGGTCCTGAGAAAACCACCAGAGAAGAGAATCTCTGGTCTCTTGGTCCAGATGCAGTTGAGGAGATAAATCTGCATAATCCCTATTCCACTGTTGGAGCATGCATAGTTGCAGTGGTCTGAGGTGTAGGCGGGCATAAGGAACTATGTCCATTGCCGCTACCATAAGTCCAATTACCTCCATACACTGAGCCACTGATGGCAGAGGAATGGAATGAAGAGCTTGGCAAGTGATTAAAAGTTTTTATTTTCTGACCTCCGTCAGAAATATTTTCATTTCTACCGAGTCTATCAGAGTCCCTAGGAAGGAAAATCTTGTGAGAGGGACGAGAGAACTCTTTTTTATGTTCACCTTCCACCCGTGAGATCTCAGAAAAGCCAACACGATGTCCGTGTGAGACTTGGCAAGCTGGAAAGTCGACGCCTGAATTAAGATGTCGTCTAGATAAGGCGCTACTGCTATACCCTGCGGTCTTAGAACCGCCAAAAGGGACCCTAGCACCTTTGTGAAAATTCTGGGAGCCGTGGCCAACCCGAAGGGAAGGGCCACAAACTGGTAATGCCTGTCCAGAAAGGCGAATCTGAGGAATTGATGATGATCTCTGTGAATAGGGATGTGTAGATACGCATTCTTTAAGTCCACGGTAGTCATATATTGACCCTCCTGGATCAGAGGAAGAATAGTCCGAATAGTCTCCATCTTGAAAGATGGTACTCTGAGGAATTTGTTTAGAATTTTGAGATCCAAGATTGGTCTGAAAGTTCCCTCTTTTTTGGGAACCACAAACAGGTTGGAGTAAAAACCTAGCCCTTGTTCCGCTCTTGAAACCGGGCGAATCACTCCCATGGTATGTAGGTCTTCTACACAGCGTAAGAACGCCTCTCTCTTTGTCTGGTTTGCAGACAATTGAGAAATGTGAAATCTCCCCCTTTGGGGAGTCTTTGAAGTCCAGAAGATATCCTTGGGACACAATTTCTAAAGCCCAGGAATCGTGAACATCTCTTGCCCAAGCCTGAGCAAAGAGAGAGAGTCTCCCCCCTACTAGATCCGGTCCCGGATCGGGGGCTACCCCTTCATGCTGTCTTAGAGGCGGCAGCAGCAGGCTTCTTGGCCTGTTTACCTTTGTTCCAAGCCTGGTTAGGTCTCCAGACTGACTTGGATTGGACAGAATTCCCCTTTTGCTTTGCTGCAGGGGAAGCTGAAGCGGGACCACACTTGAAGTTCCGAAAGGAACGAAAATTATTTTGTTTGGTCCTCATCTTATTTGTTTTATCCTGAGGGAGGGCATGGCCTTTCCCTCCAGTGATGTCTGAAATAATTTATTTCAGTGCAGGCCCGAATAGGGTCTTTCCTTTGAAAGGGATGTTCAACAATTTAGATTTTGATGACACATCAGCAGACCAGAATTTCAGCTATAACGCCCTGCGTGCTAAAATGGCAAAACCTGAATTCTTTACCGCTAATTTAGTCATTTGGAAAGCGGCATCTGTAATGAAAGAATTAGCCAACTTAAGGGCCTTAATTCTATCCATAATATCCTCTAATGGAGTCTCCACCTGGAGAGCCTCTTCTAGAGCCTCAAACCAGAAAGCAGCTGCAGTAGTTACAGGAACAATGCATGCAATAGGTCGGAGAAGAAAACCTTGATGAACAAACATTTTCTTTAGGAGACCCTCTAATTTTTTATCCATAGGATCTTAGAAAGCACAACTGTCTTCGATTGTACGCTTAGCAAGAGTAGAAATAGCTCCCTCCACCTTAGGAACAGTCTGCCACGAGTCCTGTATGGTGTCAGATATGGGAAACATTTTCTTAAAAACAGGAGGGGGAGCGAACGGAATACCTGGTCTATCCCACTCCTTAGTAACAATAGTCACAATCCTCTTAGGGACTGGAAAAACATCAGTGTAAACAGGAACCTCTAAGTATCTGTCCATTTTACACAATTTCTTTGGGACCACTATAGGGTCACAATCTTCTAGAGTAGCTAATACCTCCTTGAGCAACAAGCGGAGGTGTTCAAGCTTAAATTTAAAGGCCGTCATATCAGAATCTGTCTGAGGGAGCGTCTTGCCTGAATCAGAAATCTCTCCCTCAGATAACCCTACTTCAGAACATTGTGAGGGTATATCGGATACGGCTACTAAAGCGTCAGACGGCTCAGCATTTGTTCTTAACCCAGAGCTGTCACGCTTTCCTTGTAAACCAGGCAGTTTAGAGAAAACCTCTGTGAGGGTTTTATTCATAACTGTGGCCATGTCTTGTAAAGTAAATGAATTAGACGCACTAGAGGTACTTGGCGTCACTTGTGCGGGCGTTACTGGTTGTTACACTTGGGGAGAGCTAGATGCTAAACCCTCATTTCCTTCTAACTGAGAATCATCTATTGCAATATTTTTAAGTGCGAAAATATGCTCTTTATAATTTATAGACATATCTGAGCAAGTGGGACACATTCTAAGAGGGGGTTCCACAATGGCTTCTAAACACATAGAACAAGGATTTTCCTTGGTGTCAGACATGTTAAACAGGCTAGAAATGTAACAAGCAAGCTTGGAAAACACTTTACTCAAAGTAAATAACACTTTAAACAAAAACGGTACTGTGCCTTTAAGAGAAAAAAAGCTGCACAAACTCTGCAAAACAGTGTAAAAAAGCAGTAAACCCAACAAAATTTTTACAGTAGCATCATAAAGCCTTAGTAACTTTGCACCACTATGCAAATAAACAATTAACCCCTTAATGTAAAAACCGGATTGAAAAAACTTCAAAACCGGTAAAAACATAATTTATGTAAGAACTTACCTGATAAATTCATTTCTTTCATATTAGCAAGAGTCCATGAGCTAGTGACGTATGGGATATACATTCCTACCAGGAGGGGCAAAGTTTCCCAAACCTCAAAATGCCTATAAATACACCCCTCACCACACCCACAATTCAGTTTAACGAATAGCCAAGAAGTGGGGTGATAAAAAAGTGCGAAAGCATATAAAATAAGGAATTGGAATAATTGTGCTTTATACAAAATCATAACCACCACAAAAAAAGGGCGGGCCTCATGGACTCTTGCTAATATGAAAGAAATGAATTTATCAGGTAAGTTCTTACATAAATTATGTTTTCTTTCATGTAATTAGCAAGAGTCCATGAGCTAGTGACGTATGGGATAATGACTACCCAAGATGTGGATCTTTCCACACAAGAGTCACTAGAGAGGGAGGGATAAAATAAAGACAGCCAATTCCTGCTGAAAATAATCCACACCCAAAATAAAGTTTAACGAAAAACATAAGCAGAAGATTCAAACTGAAACCGCTGCCTGAAGTACTTTTCTACCAAAAACTGCTTCAGAAGAAGAAAATACATCAAAATGGTAGAATTTAGTAAAAGTATGCAAAGAGGACCAAGTTGCTGCTTTGCAGATCTGGTCAACCGAAGCTTCATTCCTAAACGCCCAGGAAGTAGATACTGACCTAGTAGAATGAGCTGTAATTCTCTGAGGCGGAATTTTACCCGACTCAACATAGGCAAGATGAATTAAAGATTTCAACCAAGATGCCAAAGAAATGGCAGAAGCTTTCTGGCCTTTCCTAGAACCGGAAAAGATAACAAATAGACTAGAAGTCTTACGGAAAGATTTCGTAGCTTCAACATAATATTTCAAAGCTCTAACAACATCCAAAGAATGCAACGATTTCTCCTTAGAATTCTTAGGATTAGGACATAATGAAGGAACCACAATTTCTCTACTAATGTTGTTGGAATTCACAACTTTAGGTAAAAATTCAAAAGAAGTTCGCAACACCGCCTTATCCTGATGAAAAATCAGAAAAGGAGACTCACAAGAAAGAGCAGATAATTCAGAAACTCTTCTAGCAGAAGAGATGGCCAAAAGGAACAAAACTTTCCAAGAAAGTAATTTAATGTCCAATGAATGCATAGGTTCAAACGGAGGAGCTTGAAGAGCTCCCAGAACCAAATTCAAACTCCAAGGAGGAGAAATTGACTTAATGACAGGTTTTATACGAACCAAAGCTTGTACAAAACAATGAATATCAGGAAGAATAGCAATCTTTCTGTGAAAAAGAACAGAAAGAGCAGAGATTTGTCCTTTCAAAGAACTTGCGGACAAACCCTTATCTAAACCATCCTGAAGAAACTGTAAAATTCTCGGTATTCTAAAAGAATGCCAAGAAAAATGATGAGAAAGACACCAAGAAATATAAGTCTTCCAGACTCTATAATATATCTCTCGAGATACAGATTTACGAGCCTGTAACATAGTATTAATCACGGAGTCAGAGAAACCTCTTTGACCAAGAATCAAGCGTTCAATCTCCATACCTTTAAATTTAAGGATTTCAGATCCTGATGGAAAAAAGGACCTTGTGATAGAAGGTCTGGTCTTAACGGAAGAGTCCACGGTTGGCAAGAGGCCATCCGGACAAGATCCGCATACCAAAACCTGTGAGGCCATGCTGGAGCTACCAGCAGAACAAACGAGCATTCCTTCAGAATCTTGGAGATCACTCTTGGAAGAAGAACTAGAGGCGGAAAGATATAGGCAGGATGATACTTCCAAGGAAGTGATAATTCATCCACTGCCTCCGCCTGAGGATCCCGGGATCTGGACAGATACCTGGGAAGATTCTTGTTTAGATGGGACGCCATCAGATCTATTTCTGGAAGTTCCCACATTTGAACAATCTGAAGAAATACCTCTGGGTGAAGAGACCATTCGCCCGGATGCAACATTTGGCGACTTAGATAATCCGCTTCCCAATTGTCTACACCTGGGATATGAACCGCAGAGATTAGACAGGAGCTGGATTCCGCCCAAACCAAAATTCGAGATACTTCTTTCATAGCCAGAGGACTGTGAGTCCCTCCTTGATGATTGATGTATGCCACAGTTGTGACATTGTCTGTCTGAAAACAAATGAACGATTCTCTCTTCAGAAGAGGGCAAAACTGAAGAGCTCTGAAAATTGCACGGAGTTCCAAGATATTGATAGGTAATCTCACCTCCTGAGATTCCCAAACTCCCTGTGCCGTCAGAGATCCCCACACAGCTCCCCAACCCGTGAGACTTGCATCTGTTGAAATTACAGTCCAGGTCGGAAGCACAAAAGAAGCCCCCTGAATTAAACGATGGTGATCTGTCCACCATGTTAGAGAGTGCCGAACAATCGGTTTTAAAGATATTGTTTGAGATATCTTCGTGTAATCCTTGCACCATTGCTTCAGCATACAGAGCTGAAGAGGTCGCATGTGAAAACGAGCAAAGGGGATCGCGTCCGATGCAGCAGTCATAAGACCTAGAATTTCCATGCATAAGGCTACCGAAGGGAATGATTGTGACTGAAGGTTTCGACAAGCTGCAATCAATTTTAGACGTCTCTTGTCTGTTAAAGACAGAGTCATGGACACTGAATCCATCTGGAAACCCAGAAAGGTTACCCTTGTCTGAGGAATCAAAGAACTTTTTGGTAAATTGATCCTCCAACCATGATCTTGAAGAAACAACACAAGTCGATTCGTATGAGATTCTGCTAAATGTAAAGACTGAGCAAGTACCAAGATATCGTCCAAATAAGGAAATACCACAATACCCTGTTCTCTGATTACAGACAGAAGGGCACCGAGAACCTTTGTAAAAATTCTTGGAGCTGTAGCTAGGCCAAACGGCAGAGCCACAAACTGGTAATGCTTGTCCAGAAAAGAGAATCTCAGGAACTGAAAATGATCTGGATGAATCGGAATATGCAGATATGCATCCTGTAAATCTATTGTGGACATATAATTCCCTTGCAGAACAAAAGGCAAGATAGTCCTTATAGTTACCATTTTGAACGTTGGTATCCTTACATAACGATTCAATAATTTTTAGATCCAGAACTGGTCTGAAGGAATTCTCCTTCTTTGGTACAATGAAGAGATTTGAATAAAACCCCATCCCCTGTTCCTGAACTGGAACTGGCATAATTACTCCAGTCAACTCTAGATCTGAAACACATTTCAGAAATGCTTGAGCTTTTACTGGATTTACTGGGACACGGGAAAGAAAAAATCTCTTTGCAGGAGGTCTTATCTTGAAACCAATTCTGTACCCTTCTGAAACAATGTTCTGAATCCAAAGATTGTGAACAGAATTGATCCAAATTTCCTTGAAAAAACGTAACCTGCCCCCTACCAGCTGAGCTGGAATGAGGGCCGCACCTTCATGTGGACTTAGAAGCAGGCTTTGCCTTTCTAGCTGGCTTGGATTTATTCCAGACTGGAGATGGTTTCCAAACTGAAACTGCTCCTGAGGATGAAGGATCAGGCTTTTGTTCTTTGTTGAAACGAAAGGAACGAAAACGATTATTAGCTCTACTTTTACCTTTAGATTTTTTTATCCTGTGGTAAAAAAGTTCCTTTCCCACCAGTAACAGTTGAAATGATGGAATCCAACTGAGAACCAAATAATTTGTTACCCTGGAAAGAAATAGAAAGTAAAGTTGATTTAGAAGCCATATCAGCATTCCAAGTTTTAAGCCATAAAGCTCTTCTAGCTAAAATAGCTAGAGACATAAACCTGACATCAACTCTGATAATATCAAAAATGGCATCACAGATAAAATTATTAGCATGCTGAAGAAGAATAATAATATCATGAGAATCACGATGTGTTACTTGTTGCGCTAAAGTTTCCAACCAAAAAGTTGAAGCTGCAGCAACATCAGCCAAAGATATAGCAGGTCTAAGAAGATTACCTGAACACAGATAAGCTTTTCTTAGAAAGGACTCAATTTTCCTATCTAGAGGATCCTTAAACGAAGTACCATCTGACGTAGGAATAGTAGTACGTTTAGCAAGGGTAGAAATAGCCCCATCAACTTTAGGGATTTTGTCCCAAAATTCTAATCTGTCAGACGGCACAGGATATAAATGCTTAAAACGTTTAGAAGGAGTAAATGAATTACCCAATTTATCCCATTCTTTGGAAATTACTGCAGAAATAGCATTAGGAACAGGAAAAACTTCTGGAATAACCACAGGAGCTTTAAATACCTTATCTAAACGTTTAGAATTAGTATCAAGAGGACTAGAATCCTCTATTTCTAAAGCAATTAGAACTTCTTTAAGTAAAGAACGAATAAATTCCATTTTAAATAAATATGAAGATTTATCAGCATCAACCTCAGAGACATCAGAATCAGAATGATGTTCATTTAAAAATTCATCTGTAGGGAGAGAAGTTTTAAAAGATTTTTTACGTTTACTAGAAGGAGAAATAACAGACATAGCCTTCTTTAGGATTCAGAAACAAAATCTCTTATATTATCAGGAACATTCTGCACCTTAGATGTTGAGGGAACTGCAACAGGCAATGGTACTTTACTAAAGGAAATATTATCTGCTTTAACAAGTTTGTCATGACAATCAATACAAACAACAGCTGGAGAAATAGCTACCAAAAGTTTACAGCAGATACACTTAGCTTTGGTAAATTCAGCACTTGACAGCGATTTTCCTGTAGTATCTTCTGGCTCAGATGCAACGTGAGACATCTTGCAATATGTAAGAGAAAAAACAACATATAAAGCAAAATTGATCAAATTCCTTAAATGACAGTTTCAGGAATGGGAAAGAATGCCAAAGAACAAGCTTCTAGCAACCAGAAGCAATAAAAAATGAGACTTAAATAATGTGGAGACAAAAGCGACGCCCATATTTTTTCGCGCCAAATAAGACGCCCACATTATTTGGCGCCTAAATGCTTTTTGGCGCCAAAAATGACGCCACATCCGGAACGCCGACATTTTTGGCGCGAAATAACGTCAAAGAATGACGCAACTTCCGGCGACACGTATGACGCCGGAAACGGAAATAGAATTTTTGCGCCAAAAAAGTCCGCGCCAAGAATGACGCAATAAAATGAAGCATTTTCAGCCCCCGCGAGCCTAACAGCCCACAGGGAAAAAGTCAAATTTTAAGGTAAGAAAAAATGGTCAAATCAAAATGCATTATCCCAAATATGAAACTGACTGTCTGAAAATAAGGAAAGTTGAACATTCTGAGTCAAGGCAAATAAATGTTTGAATACATATATTTAGAACTTTATAAACAAAGTGCCCAACCATAGCTTGGAGTGTCACAGAAAATAAGACTTACTTACCCCAGGACACTCATCTACATATAGCAGATAGCCAAACCAGTACTGAAACGAGAATCAGCAGAGGTAATGGTATATATAAGAGTATATCGTCGATCTGAAAAGGGAGGTAAGAGATGAATCTCTACGACCGATAACAGAGAACCTATGAAATAGACCCCTTAGAAGGAGATCACTGCATTCAAATAGGCAATACTCTCCTCACATCCCTCTGACATTCACTGCACGCTGAGAGGAAAACCGGGCTCCAACTTGCTGCGGAGCGCATATCAACGTAGAATCTAGCACAAACTTACTTCACCACCTCCATCGGAGGCAAAGTTTGTAAAACTGAATTGTGGGTGTGGTGAGGGGTGTATTTATAGGCATTTTGAGGTTTGGGAAACTTTGCCCCTCCTGGTAGGAATGTATATCCCATACGTCACTAGCTCATGGACTCTTGCTAATTACATGAAAGAAATAACGTTCAGCACCTTGCCACAGCTCTGCTGTGGCGCCTACCTGCCCTTTAGGAACGATTAGTGGGGAAAAAAACCTCTTTACAGCCCTCAAATACAGCAGGAATCTCTGGAGACGTAGCTGGATGTTTCTAAGGTAAATAAACTGTGCAACTGAAAATAGGCCCCTCCCACCTCACTTGATGTTATGGGGCCTAAAAGAAACACCACAGAGTGTTTCTTAAACTAGCCATGTGGGTTAATAACCCTTAAACAAGCCACAAAGACCCCTTAAAGTCCCTCAAAAAACGTTTTATTTGTAATTAAACCAAAACATTTTTTCCTATTAGTGTCACCAGTAACTATGAGCCCTTTATGCAAGCTTGGATTCCTCTTTTACTGAATACAGCTTACCTTTCCCTCATGGGGATATTGCCAGCTTTTTCTAGAAATAACACAGTCTGTCTAGAAAAAAATAGACTGAACATACCTTAATGCAGTTTAGCCTGCAAACTGTTCCCCCAACTGAAGTTTTCCTGTACTCTTCAGCCCTTGTGAGAACAGCAGTGGATCATCATCCTCCTTGCAGAAATCTTCATCCCTTTTCTGCCAGAGAGTAAATAGTACACACCGGTACCATTTAAAATAACAAACTTTTGCTTGAGAAAATAAAAACTAACATTTTTGTCACCACACTCACTTTGCCCTTCCTAGCAGTTAAGCAGGCAGAGAGAATGACTGGGGGGTGGAGCTAAGGGAGGAGCTATATAGACAGCTCTGCTGTGGGTGCTCTCTGCCACTTCCTGTTGGGAAGGAGAATATCCCACAAGTATGGATGAATCCGTGGACTTGATACATCTTACAAGAGAAATAAATCTAAATAAAACTTATTATTACCTAAATAATTCCTATTTAAAACTAAATACTTACCTGTAAAATAAACCCTAAGCTAGCTACAATATAACTAATAGTTACATTGTAGCTATCTTAGGCCTAGATTTAGAGTTGGGCGGTAGCCGTCAAAACCAGCGTTGGAGGCTCCTAACGCTGGTTTTGGGCTACCGCCGGTATTTAGAGTCAGTCAATAAAGGGTCTAACGCTCACTTTCCAGCCGCGACTTTTCCATACCGCAGATCCCCTTACGTCATTTGCGTATCCTATCTTTTCAATGGGATTTAGAGTCATGGCTGAAGTGAGCGTTAGAAATCTAACGACAAAACTCCAGCCGCAGGAAAAAGTCAGTAGTTAAGAGCTTTCTGGGCTAACGCCGGTTTATAAAGCTCTTAACTACTGTGCTCTAAAGTACACTAAAACCCATAAACTACTTATGTACCCCTAAACCGAGGTCCCCCCACATCGCCGCCACTCGATTACATTTTTTTAACCCCTAATCTGCCGACCGCCACCTACGTTATACTTATGTACCCCTAATCTGCTGCCCCTAACACCGCCGACCCCTATATTATATTTATTAACCCCTAACCTGCCCCCCACAAAGTCGCCGCCAGCTACCTACAATAATTAACCCCTAATCTGCCGACCGCAAAGCGCCGCCACCTACGTTATCCTTATGTACCTCTAATCTGCTGCCTCTAACACCGCCGACCCCTATATTATATTTATTAACCCCTAATCTGCCCCCCTCAACGTCGCCTCCACCTGCCTACACTTATTAACCCCTAATCTGCCAAACGGACCGCACCGCTACTATAATAAAGTTATTAACCCCTAATCCGCCTCACTCCCGCCTCAATAACCCTATAATAAATAGTATTAACCCCTAATCTGCCCTCCCTAACATCGCCGACACCTAACTTCAATTATTAACCCCTAATCTGCCGACCGAATCTCGCCGCTACTGTAATAAATGGATTAACCCCTAAAGCTAAGTCTAACCCTAACACTAACACCCCCCTAAGTTAAATATAATTTAAATCTAACAAAATAAATTAACTCTTATTAAATAAATTATTCCTATTTAAAGCTAAATACTTACCTGTAAAATAAACCCTAATATAGCTACAATATAAATTATAATTATATTATAGCTATTTTAGGATTTATATTTATTTTACAGGTAACTTTGTATTTATTTTAACCAGGTACAATAGCTATTAAATAGTTAAGAACTATTTAATAGCTAAAATAGTTAAAATAATTACAAAATTACCTGTAAAATAAATCCTAACCTAAGTTACAATTAAACCTAACACTACACTATCAATACATTAATTAAATACAATACCTACAAATAACTACAATTAAATAAACTAACTTAAGTACAAAAAATAAAAAAGAACTAAGTTACAAAAAATAATAAAATATTTACAAACATTAGAAAAATATTACAACAATTTTAAACTAATTACACCTACTCTAAGCCCCCTAATAAAATAACAAAGACCCCCAAAATAAAAAAAATACCCTACCCTATTCTAAATTAAATAAGTTCAAAGCTCTTTTACCTTACCAGCCCTTAAAAGGACCTTTTGTGGGGCATGCCCCAAAGAATTCAGCTCTTTTGCCTGTAAAAAAAAAAACATACAATACCCCCCCCCCAAAATTACAACCCACCACCCACATACCCCTAATCTAACCCAAACCCCCCTTAAATAAACCTAACACTAAGCCCCTGAAGATCTTCCTACCTTATCTTCACCTCGCCGGGTATCACCGATCGGTCCTGGCTCCAAAATCTTCATCCAACCCAAGCGGGGGCTGGCGATCCATAATCCTGCGGCTGAAGAGGTCCAGAAGAGGCTCCAAAGTCTTCATCCTATCCGGGAAGAAGAGGCGATCCAGACCGGCAACCATCTTGATCCAAGCGGCATCTTCTATATTCATCCGATGAGGAACGGCTCCATCGTGAAGACCTCCAGCGCGGATCAATCTTCTTCCTCCGACGTCCAACTGAAGAATGACAGTTCCTTTAAGGGACGTCATCCAAGATGGCGTCCCTCGAATTCCGATTGGCTGATAGGATTCTATCAGCCAATCGGAATTAAGGTAGGAAAATTCCGATTGGCTGATGGAATCAGCCAATCAGAATCAAGTTCAATCCGATTGGCTGATCCGATCAGCCAATCAGATTGAGCTTGCATTCTATTGGCTGTTCCGATCAGCCAATAGAATGCAAGCTCAATCTGATTGGCTGATCTGATTGGCAGATTGGCCAATAGGCGTTAGGTTTTGTTTTTATTTCACAGTTAAGTTTGTATTTATTTTAACTAGGTAGACTAGTTAATAAATAATTACTAAGCATTTACTAGCTAAAATAAATAAAAATTTACCTGTAAAATAAAACCTAACCTGAGTTACACTAACACCTAACATTACAATAAAATAAAATAAATTAAATGAATAAAATACAATTATCTAAATTAAAAATAAAAATAAACACTAAATTACACAAAATAAAAAAGTAATTATCAAAAATAAAAACGAATTACTCCTAATCTAATAGCCCTATCAAAATAAAAAAGCCCCCCCAAAATAAAAAAAAAAAACTTGCCTTACACTAAACTGCCAATGGCCCTTAAAAGGGCCTTTGCGGGGCATTGCCCCAAAGAAATCAGCTCTTTTACCTGTAAAAAAAAATACTAAAAATCTAAATAAACCTAAGCTCCCCGTTGCCATGAAAAGGGCATTTAG
Organism: Bombina bombina; assembly: GCF_027579735.1. NCBI lineage: Eukaryota > Metazoa > Chordata > Amphibia > Anura > Bombinatoridae > Bombina > Bombina bombina. Next base: position 1,177,336,738 of record NC_069502.1, read on the forward strand.
CTCTTTTAATGCCCAAACCCTAATCTAAAAATAAAACCCATCCAATAAACCCTTTAAAAACCTAACACTAACCCCCGACGATCCACTTACAGTTTTAAAAAAACGGACATCCATCCTTATCCAAGCGGGCAGAAGTCCTCCTCGAAGCCGGCAGAAGTCTTCATCCAAGCGGCCAGAAGTCCTCCTGGAAGCCGGCAGAAGTCTTCATCAAAGCGGGCAGAAGTCTTCATCCATCCGGCATCTTCTATCTTCATCCATCCGGGGTGGAGCGGGTCCATCTTCAAGACATCCGGGCCGGAGCATCCTCTTCTTCCGATGGTCAACGAAGAATGAAGTTTCCCTTTAAGGTACGTCATCCAAGATGATATCCCTTACATTCCGATTGGCTGACAGAATTCTATCAGCCAATAGGAATTAAAGGTGAAAAATTCGTATTGGCTGATCCAATCAGCCAATAGGATTGAGCTTTTATCCTATTGGCTGATTGGATCAGCCAATAGGATGAAAGCTCAAACCTATTGGCTGATTGGATCAGCTTGTAGGATGAAAGCTCAATCCTATTGGCTGATTGGATCAGCCTGTAGGATGAAAGCTCAATCCTATTGGCTGATTGGATCAGCCAAAATGTTTTTTTCACCTTTAATTCCTATTGGCTGATAGAATGCTATCAGCCAATCAGAATGTAAGGGACACCATCTTGGATGACGTACCTTAAAGGGAAACTTAATTCTTCGTTGACCATCGGAAGGAGAGGATGCTCCCCCCTGGATGTCTTGAAGATGGACCCGCTCTGCGCCGGATGGATGAAGATAGAAGATGCCGGATGGATGAAGACTTCTGCCCGCTTGGATGAAGACTTCTGCCCGCTTCCAGGAGGACTTCTGCCCGCTTGTATGAGGATGGATGTCCGGTCTTTGAAAACTGTAAGTGGATTGTCAGGGGATAGTGTTAGGTTTTTTTAATTGGGTGGGTTTTATTTTAAGATTAGGGTTTGGGCAGTAAAAGAGCTAAATACAATTTTAAAGGGCAATGCCCATCCAAATGCCCTTTTCACTTACCTGTGAAATAAAAATAACACCTAAGCTAACTACAATGTAACTATTAGTTATATTGTAGCTAGCTTAGGTTTTATTTTATTTTTTTCGGGTTACGTTAAGGGTTAATATATTTATTTAGTGATGTGGAAGGCCAGAGGTTTAGGGGTTAATAACTTTAGTATAGTGGCGGCGGCGGCGACATTGGAGGCGGCAGATTAGGGGTTAATAAATTTATGTAGGTGGCGGCGTCATTGGGGCGGCAGGATTAGGGGTTAATAAGTGTAGGTGGCGGCGACGTTGGGAGCAGCAGATTAGGGGTTAATACATTTATGTAGGTGGTGGCGACATTGGGGGGGGGGGCAGATTAGGGGTGTTTAGACATGGTTTTTATGTTAGGGTGTTGGGTTTAAACATACCTTTTTTTTCCCCATAGACATCAATGGGGCTGCGTTACGGAGCTTTTCATTCCGCGATCGCAGGTGTTAGGCTTTTTTTGCCCGCTCTCCACATTGATGTCTATGGGGAAATCGTGCATGAGCACGTCAAAACACTGCTTGTATTTGGGTGAAGCATGGAGCCCAACGCAACCATATCGCCCACACAAGCCGTTTTTTTGCAAACCTGTAATAGCAGCGCTATGAAAGGTGAGCGGTGAAAATAATGTACAAGTAATTAGCGAGCCAGCCATAACGCAAAATTTGTAATCTGGCTGGCTGTCTGTTCATGAAGTTTGAAAAATATACAAAAACTCTCTTTATAGGAAATGATCCTGGTCGGAAACCCACCTATGCTCCACCCTACACAAAAAATTGGGAGCAAAAACATAGGATTTGCTCTAATAGTGGTTTATTTTTAAGAAAACTATTTTAGAAGCAGAATAATTTAATGCAAAGTTGGTAGTACACTGGTATCTTATAGCTCCAGGACTAAAATGAAAATATAAAAAAAATTCTAGAGTACTATGCTGCAGGGTCAGAGTGCAAGAAGGTCTATGGGACATATGTCTTACATTAAATACATTTTGTTAAGAACGGTAATAGTTTGAAAAATGCTTCTATTCAAATTTGAAATGCACTCATGTGACCTGGATAATATTGCAATATGTATGGACAGAATAATGTATTTTTTAATAATACAAAGAAATCTTATTTTCGAAAACTTTTAAATTAATCCATCTATATTTCAGCAAAATACCCACCAAAAAGCTTAAAAAAAGTTGTCATTTCTTGTCGTTGAATTATTAGACATGGACCTTGTATTGGTTTTTGTATGTCCTTATTATTTACATTTTTTCCCGAAACAAACTTATTTTCTTTAAAATTGTGACGTTTTAGAATAACTTTTTTTGGCTGGTGAGATCGGGATGCAGTTTTTATATGAACTGTAACTGTTGTAGGAGTCTGGCAACAAATCTGATTGTGCTTCATCTTCTGAACTGGATATGCTGAAACATAAGAGAAAGCTTATTATTATGAAACAACATGGTAAAAGGATATGGTGGGCAGAAGAGAAACAAAATATTTCACAAAAACTAGAATAGATTCAACAGCAAAGGGCTATGGAATTTGGATGCACTTTAACCCCTTAGTGACCAGACCACTTTTCAAGGCTATTTTTACATTTCTGCTGTGTTTGTGTTTAGCTGTAATGTTTTTCTTTTTCATTTACTGTACCCACACATATTATATACAGTTTTTCTCACCATTAAATGGACTTTCTAAAGGTACCATTATTTTTTATCAATTTAAAAAAAATATATATAAAATATGATGAAAAAATGGAAAAAATACACTTTTTCTAACTTTGACCCCCAAAATCTGTTACACTTCTACAACTACTATAAATCACCCATGCTAAATCGTTTCTAAATTTTTTCCTGAGTTTAGAAATACCCAATGTTTACATGTTCTTTGCTTTTTTGCAATTTATAGGGCAATAAGTACAAGTAGCACTTTGCTATTTCAAAACCATTTTTTTTTTTTCAAAATTAGTGATAGTTACATTGTAACACTGATATCTGTCAGGAATCCCTGAATAACCCTTCACATGTATATATTTTTAAAAAGAAGACAACCAAAGGTATTAAATTTGGGGTATTTTGACGCTTTTAATGCAACCATTTTACCACCAATCTATGCCAAAGTTTGAAAGAAAAAAAAAAGTGGTGATTTTTTGACAAAATAGCAATTTAAGAATATATTTACTGGGAACATTAAGGGTTATTGCCAAATAACACCCCAATATGTGTTCCGCAACATCTTCTGAGTACAGTGATACCACCCATGTATAGGTGTGTTTGGTTCTCTGGGGGCTAAAAGGCTTTATTTTTAGGGGGTGCATTCCAGTTTTTCAACTTGGAATTTTCACATCTGTCATCATGCACACATGTCCTATTTGGGACATTTCTGAAGCCAGCGAATGTAATTTACCCCCATCAAACCATATATTTTTGAAAAGTAGACACCCTAGGGTATTTGAAATGCAGGTATTTTAAAACTTTCCATGCACTAATTATACCACCAGTCGTTGTCAAACTTTGGGTAGTCATTTTTTTGTGTTATTTTTCACACACATTATACTTTAGGCATGGATACTTAGTTCCTGTTATTTGTTACTGCAAAAAACAAACTATGCTTACCTAAAAAATTCATTTTCATCTGTGGGAGGAGAGTCCACTGCTTCATTCATTACTTGTGGAAATTAAGAACCTGGCCACCAGGAGGAGGCAAAGACACCCCAGCCAAAGGCTTTAAATACCTCCCCCACTCCTTTCATCCCCCAGTCATTATGCCAAGGGAACAAGTAACAGTAGGATAAATATCAGGGTATGAATGGTGCCAGAAGAACAATATTAAATTTAGGGCCGCCCCCGGAGAAACGGGCAGGAGCAGTGGACTCTCCTCCCACAGATGTAATTGAAATTATCCGGTTAGCATCATTTATGTTTTCCATTTTAATGGGAGGAGAGTCCACTGCTTCATTCATTACTTGTAGGAACAAATACCAAGCTCTACACTGAATGAAGAAAACGGGAGGGTAAAAGGAGACGGACCCTATACTGAGGGCACCACAGCCTGCAGAACCTTTCTCCTAAAAGCTGTTTCCGCCAAAGCAAAACCATTAAATATGTAAAATGTGGCGAAAGAATGTAAAGAGGACCAAGTAGCCGCCTTACAAATCTGCTCCATAGAAGCCTCATTCTTAAAGGCCCAAAAAGAGGCCGCAGCTCTAGTTGAATGAGCCGTAATCCTCAGAGGAGGCTTATGTCCCGCCGTCTCAATGCGAAACGGAGAACACTCATCGGCCAAAAGATAAGGAAATCGAAGAGGCCCTCTGACCCCCTACGCTTCCCGGAAAGAGAACAAACAGATAAAGAAGTTTGTCTAAATTCATACGTGGCCTGAAGATAGGACTTCAAGGCACAAACCGCATCCAGAATTACATTGAAAGGTACCACAATCTCTTGACTGGTGTTGTGAATTGACACAACCTTAGGAAGAAAACCTAACTTGGTTCGTAGAACAACCTTATCAGCATGGAAAGCCAGATAGGGAGGGACGCATTGCAAGGCAGTAATCACAGATACTCTGCACACAGAAGCAATAGTCCATAGAAAAGGAACCTTCCAAGACATAGTTTAATGTCTACGTCATGCATAGGCTCCAACGGAGCCCGTGCAAAACCTAAAGAAAAAGATTCAAACTCCAAGGAGGAGTAATAGATCTAAACACAGGTCTGTTCCGAGCAGAGCCTTAACAAGTGACTGCACATCAGGAAGCTCAGCGAACCTCTTGTGCAGCAACACAGACAGGGCCGAAATCTGACCCCTCAGGAGACTTGTAGAAAAGCCCTTCTCCAGTTCATCCTGGAGAACAGAATAAGTAGGTCCTCCACACCTTATGATAGATGTGACGAGCAAATAGCTACGAGCTTGAATGAGAGTAAAAATAACAATCTCAAACCACTCTCTCTTGGCTAGGACTAAACGTTTAATCTCCACGCAGCCAGTCTCAGAGATCTAGACAAAGATGAACAAAAAGACCTTGGTCAGCAGATCCCTGTGACAAGGTAACTTCCACGGAGGAGATAACGACATCCCCACTAGTCCGCGAACCATATCCTTCTCGGCCAAGACGGAGCAATCAGTATCACTGACGCCTGCTTAATTTGAGCCACTACACTAGGGAGTAGTGGTAACAGCCGTAAAAGATCAATTAGATTGAACCTCTAAGGCACGCTAATGCATCTGTTAGCTCCGCCTGAGGATCCCTATACCTCGACCCATATCTGGGTAGCTAGGTAATGAGACGTCATAAGATCTTCCTCTTGTAAATCTCTGCAAAGACTCGGAATGGAGAGACCAATCACCTGGATTAAATTATTGTCTGCTGAGGAAATCCGCTTCCCAGTTGTCCACACCTGGAATGTGGATTGCTGACAGCGAACAAATGTGGGTGTCCGCTGACTCCAGAATCTGAGGTACTTCCCTCATAGCTAGGGAGCTTCTCGTTCCCCCTGATGGTTGATGTAAGCCACGGAGGATATATTGTCTGATTGGAATCTGATAAACTGGGACGAACCCAGCAGAGGTCAAGCCTTCAAAGCATTGTATATTGCCCAAAGATCCAAAAGCCCTTCCAGACAGACTCGCAACCGTAGTCACAATCACCCAGGATGGTCTTGAGACGGACATCCCTTGGGACAAGTGATCTGGACAAAAACCCCAGAGAGCGATTCTTTCGATCCGTTGTCCAGAGAAATCTGTTGAGACAGATCCGAATGATCGCCGTTTCACTGCTTCAGCATGCGCAGATGCAATAGACTGAGGTGAAACCTGGCAAGGAAATGATGTCCATGCTGGACACCATGAGACCAATCTCCTCCATACACCGAGACACAGATGGCCTTAAGGAGGTCTGGAGGGCAAGACGTGTTGAAGCTAGCCTGCAATGTCTCTGGTCTGTTAGAAAAATTCTCATGTCTATGGAGACTATTATAGTACCCGGGCATTCCCCCTGGTACTCGATACAAGAAAACTCTCTCTAGATTTATCTTCTATCCAGAGGAGAAATTTCGAATGGTCCACTCTCCGAAAACTTCTTGGAGAATGCCACGTTGGCCGGGATCAACTCCGGGTCAATTATTTGGAGGCAGTTATGCTCCCCACTATACAAGATAGACCAAACAGAAGCTCAATAAACTGGAAGTGCTGGTCCAGGAACGCAAACCCTAGGAACTGGAAGTGGTCCTTGAAAATTGGTTACGTGAAGGGAGCATCCTTCAGATCTATCGTGGGGAAGTATGAATCTATTGTCGCCCTCTTGAACGAGGGGACATTTAAAACTTGTTTAAGCATATCATGTCCAAATCGGACGGCAAGTTCCCTCCTTCTTTGGAACCACGAAAAGGTTTGAATAGTATCACAAACCTCTCACTGCGATAGGCAGTGGGACAATAACTCCTAAGAGAACAGATCCCGTATGCACCCCAGAAAGGCTAAACTGCCCTTGGGTGGCAGAGACTTAAAACCTATCTTGTGACCCTGAGCTAAGATCTCCAGGTGCACTTCCCTGAACCAAGCGACTGAAAGATTGACAGTTTGCCCCCTACTCGATCTAGAAGAGGACCGGGGACCGCCCGTTCATGCCGACTTAGACTCGGCGGGCCTCTTGCTCTGCTTAGATTTATTCCAGGACTGAGCCGGCGTCCAAGAGCTCTTGGTTTGCTCATGCTTAGCGGAGAACTGCTAACATGGGCTTTATCAAAACAAAAAGAACTAAAAACAGAATTTATGCTTACCTGATAAATTACTTTCTCCAACGGTGTGTCCGGTCCACGGTGTCATCCTTACTTGTGGGAATATCTCTTCCCCAACAGGAAATGGCAAAGAGTCCCAGCAAAGCTGTCCATATAGTCCCTCCTAGGCTCCGCCCACCCCAGTCATTCGACCGACGGACAGGAGGAAAAAAACAGGAGAGACTATAGGGTGCCGTGGTGACTGTAGTTAGAGAAAATAATTCATCAAACCTGATTAAAAAACCAGGGCGGGCCGTGGACCGGACACACCGTTGGAGAAAGTAATTTATCAGGTAAGCATAAATTCTGTTTTCTCCAACATTGGTGTGTCCGGTCCACGGCGTCATCCTTACTTGTGGGAACCAATACCAAAGCTTTAGGACACGGATGAAGGGAGGGAGCAAATCAGGTTACCTAAACAGAAGGCACCACGGCTTGCAAAACCTTTCTCCCAAAAATAGCCTCTGAAGAAGCAAAAGTATCAAATTTGTAAAATTTGGCAAAAGTGTGCAGTGAAGACCAAGTCGCTGCCTTACATATCTGATCAACAGAAGCCTCGTTCTTGAAGGCCCATGTGGAAGCCACAGCCCTAGTGGAGTGAGCTGTGATTCTTTCAGGAGGCTGCCGTCCGGCAGTCTCGTAAGCCAATCGGATGATGCTTTTAAGCCAAAAGGAAAGAGGTAGAAGTCGCTTTTTGACCTCTCCTTTTACCAGAATAGACGACAAACAGAGAAGAAGTTTGTCTGAACTCTTTTGTAGATTCTAAATAGAATTTTAGAGCACGGACTACGTCTAAATTGTGTAACAAACGTTCCTTCTTTGAAACTGGATTCGGACACAAAGAAGGTACAACTATCTCCTGGTTAATATTTTTGTTAGAAACAACCTTTGGAAGAAAACCAGGCTTAGTACGCAAAACAACCTTATCTGCATGGAACACCAGATAGGGCGGAGAACACTGCAGAGCAGATAACTCAGAAACTCTTCTAGCAGAAGAAATAGCAACCAAAAACAAAACTTTCCAAGATAACAACTTAATATCTATGGAATGTAGAGGTTCAAACGGAACCCCTTGAAGAACTGAAAGAACTAGATTTAAACTCCAGGGAGGAGTCAAAGGTCTGTAAACAGGCTTGATCCTAACCAGAGCCTGAACAAATGCTTGAACATCTGGCACAGCTGCCAGTCGTTTGTGTAATAAGACAGATAAAGCAGAAATCTGTCCCTTTAGAGAACTCGCTGATAATCCTTTATCCAGACCCTCTTGAAGAAAGGAAAGGATCTTAGGGATTTTGATCTTATTCCATAAGAATCCCTTGGATTCACACCAGCAGATATATCTTTTCCATATTTTATGGTAAATTTTTCTAGTTACCGGTTTTCTGGCTTGAACTAGAGTATCTATCACAGAATCTGAAAACCCACGCTTTGATAGAATCAAGCGTTCAATTTCCAAGCCGTCAGCTGGAGGGAGACCAGATTTGGATGTTCGAATGGACCCTGTACAAGAAGATCCTGTCTCAAAGGTAGCTTCCATGGTGGAACCGATGACATATTCACCAAGTCTGCATACCAAGTCCTGCGTGGCCACGCAGGAGCTATCAAGATCACTGAGGCCCTCTCCTGCTTGATCCTGGCTACCAGCCTGGGAATGAGAGGAAACGGTGGAAACACATAAGCTAGGTTGAAGGTCCAAGGCGCTACTAGTGCATCCACTAGAGTCGCCTTGGGATCCCTGGATCTGGACCCGTAGCAAGGAACCTTGAAGTTCTGACGAGACGCCATCAGATCCATATCTGGAATGCCCCATAATTGAGTCAACTGGGCAAAGATCTCCGGGTGGAGTTCCCACTCCCCCGGATGGAATGTCTGACGACTCAGATAATCCGCCTCCCAGTTTTCCACACCTGGGATGTGGATCGCAGATAGGTGGCAGGAGTGATCCTCCGCCCATTTTATTATTTTGGTCACTTCTTTCATCGCCAGGGAACTCCTTGTTCCCCCCTGATGATTGATATAAGCAACAGTCGTCATGTTGTCTGATTGGAATCTTATAAATCTGGCCTTTGCTAGTTGAGGCCAAGCCCTGAGAGCATTGAATATCGCTCTCAGTTCCAGAATGTTTATCGGGAGAAGAGATTCTTCCCGAGACCATAGTCCCTGAGCTTTCAGGGATTCCCAGACCGCGCCCCAGCCCACTAGACTGGCGTCGGAGGTGACGATGACCCACTCTGGTCTGTCGGAAGCTCATTCCCTGGGACAGGTGGTCCAGGGTTAGCCACCAACGGAGTGAGTCTCTGGTCTTCTGATCTACTTGAATCACTGGAGACAAGTCTGTATAGTCCCCATTCCACTGTGTCAGCATGCACAGTTGTAATGGTCTTAGATGAATTTGCGCAAAAGGAACTATGTCCATTGCTGCAACCATCAACCCTACTACTTCCATGCACTGAGCTACGGAAGGACGAGGAATAGAATGAAGAACTTGACAAGCGTTTAGAAGTTTTGACTTTCTGACTTCTGTCAGGAAAATCCTCATTTCTAAAGAATCTATTATTGTTCCCAGGAAGGGAACTCTTGTCGACGGAGACAGGGAACTTTTTTCTATGTTCACCTTCCATCCGTGAGATCTGAGAAAGGCCAGAACGATGTCTGTGTGAGCCTTTGCCTTTGAAAGAGACGACGCTTGTATTAGAATGTCGTCCAAGTACGGTACTACTGCAATGCCCCTTGGTCTTAGAACCGCTAGAAGGGATCCGAGTACCTTTGTGAAAATCCGTGGAGCAGTGGCTAACCCGAATGGGAGGGCCACAAACTGGTAATGTTTGTCCAGAAAGGCGAACCTTAGGAACTGATGATGTTCTTTGTGGATAGGAATATGTAGGTACGAATCCTTTAGATCCACGGTAGTCATAAATTGACCTTCCTGGATAGTGGGTAGAATCGTTCGAATGGTTTCCATCTTGAACGATGGTACCCTGAGAAATTTGTTTAGGATCTTCAAATCCAAAATTGGCCTGAAAGTTCCCTCTTTTTTGGGAACTACAAACAGATTTGAGTAAAATCCCATTCCTTGTTCCGCCGTTGGAACTGGGTGTATCACTCCCATCTTTAACAGGTCTTCTACACAATGTAAGAATGCCTGTCTCTTTATTTGGTTTGAGGATAAGTGAGACATGTGGAACCTTCCCCTTGGGGGTAGTTCCTTGAATTCCAGAAGATAACCCTGAGAAACTATTTCTAGTGTCCAGGGATCCTGAACATCTCTTGCCCAAGCCTGAGCAAAGAGAGAGAGAGTCTGCCCCCTACTAGATCCGGTCCCGGATCAGGGGCTACTCCTTCATGCTGTTTTGTTAGCAGCAACAGGCTTCTTGGCCTGCTTACCCTTGTTCCAGCCTTGCATTGGTTTCCAGGCTGGTTTGGTTTGAGAAGCATTACCCTCTTGTTTAGAGGATGCAGAGTTAGAGGCCGGTCCGTTCCTGAAATTGCGAAAGGAACGAAAATTACTTATTCTTGGCTTTGAAAGGCCTATCTTGTGGGAGGGCGTGGCCCCTGCCCCCAGTGATGTCTGAAATAATCTCTTTCAATTCTGGCCCAAAGAGAGTCTTACCCTTGAAGGGGATATAAGCAATTTTGTCTTGGAAGATACATCCGCTGACCAAGACTTTAGCCAAAGCGCTCTGCGCGCCACAATTGCAAACCCTGAATTTTTCGCCGCTAATCTAGCTAGTTGCAAAGCGGCATCTAAAATAAAAGAATTAGCCAACTTGAGTGCGTGAACTCTGTCCATAACCTCCTCATACGGAGTCTCTCTACTGAGCGACTTTTCTAGTTCCTCGAACCAGAACCACGCTGCTGTAGTGACAGGAACAATGCACGAAATGGGTTGCAGGAGGTAACCTTGCTGTACAAAAATCTTTTTAAGCAAACCCTCCAATTTTTTATCCATAGGATCTTTGAAAGCACAATTATCCTCGATAGGAATAGTAGTGCGCTTGTTTAAAGTAGAAACTGCCCCCTCGACCTTAGGGACTGTCTGCCATAAGTCCTTTCTGGGGTCGACCATAGGAAATAATTTCTTAAATATAGGAGGGGGGACAAAAGGTATGCCGGGCTTCTCCCACTCCTTATTCACTATATCCGCCACCCGCTTGGGTATAGGAAAAGCGTCAGGGTGCACCGGAACCTCTAGGAACTTGTCCATCTTGCATAATTTTTCTGGAATGACCAGGTTGTCACAATCATCCAGAGTAGATAGCACCTCCTTAAGCAGTGCGCGGAGATGCTCTAATTTAAATTTAAATGTCACAACATCTGGTTCTGCCTGTTGAGAAATTTTACCTGAATCTGAAATTTCCCCATCCGACAAAACCTCCCTCATGACCCCTTCAGATTGGTGTGAGGGTATGACAGAGCAATTATCATCAGCGCCCTCCTGCTCTACAGTGTTTAAAACAGAGCAATCACGCTTTCTCTGATATGCAGGCATTTTGGATAAAATATTTGCTATGGAGTTATCCATTACTGCCGTTAATTGTTGCATAGTAATAAGTACTGGCGCGCTAGAAGTACTAGGGGCCTCCTGCGTGGGCAAAACTGGTGTAGACACAGAAGGAGATGATGTAGAACTATGTCTACTCCCTTCATCTGATGAATCATCTTGGGCAACTTTACTATCTGTGGCAATACTGTCCTTACTTTGTTTGGACGCTATGGCACAATTATCACACAATTTTGAAGGGGGACACACATTGATCTTCAAACATATAGAACATAGCTTATCTGAAGGTGCAGACATGTTAAACAGGCTTAAACTTGTCAAGAAAGTACAAAAAAAAGTTTTAAACAAAACTGTTACTGTCTCTTTAAATTTTAAACAGTGCACACTTTATTACTGAATATGTGAAAAAGTATGAAGGAATTGTTCAAAATTTACCAAATTTTCACCACAGTGTCTTAAAGCATTCAAAGTATTGCACACCAATTTTCAGAGCTTTAACCCTTAAAATAAAGAAACCGGAGCCGGTTACAGTTTTAACCCCTCTACAGTCCCAGCTACAGCCTTGCTGCGACTTTACCAAACTCAGGGGGGAATACGATACCAAATGAAGCCTTCTAGGAACTTTTCCAGCTACTTTCAGATCCTCACACATGCATCTGCATGTCTTGCTCTCAAAAGTAATTGCGCAGTAATGGCGCGAAAATGAGGCTCAGCCTACAACTGGGAAGGCCCTTCCTGACTGGAAAGGTGTCTAACACAGTGCCTGACGTTAAAAAAACGTTCCCCAAGCTTATAAGTGTGAATTAAAAGCATAAACATGTATAAAATGCCAAAATAAAGCAATCGATTTTGCCCATAAAAGTGTCTACCAGTTTTATAGCCCATATTAAGCCCTTTATTCTGTTTGAGACTAAGAAAATGGCTTACCGGTCCCCATGAGGGGAAATGACAGCCTTCCAGCATTACACAGTCTTGTTAGAAATATGGCTAGTCATACCTTAAGCAGAAAAGTCTGCTAACTGTTTCCCCCAACTGAAGTTACTTCATCTCAACAGTCCTATGTGGAAACAGCAAACGATTTTAGTTACTGTCTGCTAAAATCATCTTCCTCTCACAAACAGAACTCTTCATCTTTTTCTGTTTCAGAGTAAATAGTACATACCACCACTATTTTAAAATAACAAACTCTTGATAGTAGAATAAAAAACTACAACTAAACACCACATACTCTTAACCATCTCCGTGGAGATGTTGCCTGTGCAACGGCAAAGAGAATGACTGGGGTGGGCGGAGCCTAGGAGGGACTATATGGACAGCTTTGCTGGGACTCTTTGCCATTTCCTGTTGGGGAAGAGATATTCCCACAAGTAAGGATGACGCCGTGGACCGGACACACCAATGTTGGAGAAATTGTCCTTAGACTTGTTCATATTCTCTTGCGGTAGAAGGACACCCTTGCCCCCTGTGACCGTGGAGATAATGGAGTCCAGGCCTGGACCAAACAAAATCATTCCCTTAAAAGGGGAGGGAAAGAAGACTAGACTTAGAAGTCACATCCGCAGACCATGGCCTCTATTTATGAAGCTCCGTACGTACCTGCCTTCGCCGGCCCCAATACGCTCGCTTCACATCGCCGCCGCGAACCTTAATACGCTCGCCAAAGTTATCAATAAATCTGTCAAAAAGCCGTGCACCAAGTACGGGGCGATGAGCAGCAGACTGTGATAGTTATCAATCATCAATCTCGCTGCTCTTCGGCTTTTTTACAGCTTTATTGATACCCCTGTCACTAAGCACTCACACTATACTATACTGTTCTACCCCCAATACCGGCGCCCCCGGAGCCCCCCGCAACTAAATAAAGTTATTAACCCCTAAACCGCCGCTCCCGGACCCCGCTGCAACTATAATAAATATATTAACCCCTAAACCGCCGCTCCTGGACCCCGCTGCAACTATAATAAATATGTTAACCCCTAAACCGCCGCTCCCGGACCCCGCCGCAACTTTAATAAATATTTTAATCCCTAAACCACCGCTCCCGGACCCCGCCGCAACTATAATAAATATGTTAACCCCTAAACCGCCGCTCCCGGACCCCGCCACAACTATAATATGTTAACCCCTAAACCGCCGCTCCCGGACCCCGCCGCCACCTACATAATACCTATTAACCCCTATCCTGCCCCCCCTATACCGCCGCCACCTATAATACATTTATTAACCCCTATCCTGCCCCCCCTACACCGCTGGCATTATAATAAAATTATTAACCCCTAAACCTAAGTCTAACACTAACCCTAACACCCCCCTAACTTAAATATTAATTAAATAAATCTAAATAATATTATTAACTAAATTAATCCTATTTAAAACTAAATACTTTCCTATAAAATAAACCCTAATATAGCTACAATATAACTAATAATTACATTGTAACTATTTTAGGATTTATTTTTATTTTACAGGCAACTTTTTATATATTTTAACTAGGTACAATAGCTATTAAATAGTTAATAACTATTTAATAACTACCTAGCTAAAATAATTACAAAATTAGTTACAAGTCACAATTAAAGCTAACACTACACTATCATTAAATTAAATAAATTAGCTACCAATACCTACTATTAAATAAACTAAACTACAAAAAAAAACCACTAAATTACGGAAAATAAAAAAATATTACAAGAATTTTAAACTAATTACACCTACATAATACCTATTAACCCCTATCCTGCCCCCCTATACCGCCGCAACCTATAATAAATTTATTAACCACTATCCTGCCACCTCTATACCGCCGCCACTTATAATAAATGTATTAACCCCTATCCTGCCCCCCCTACACCGCAGCCACTATAATAAAATTATTAACCCCTAAACCTAAGTCTAACACTAACCCTAACACCCCCCTAACTTAAATATTAATTAAATAATTCTAAATAATATTACTCTTATTAACTAAATTAATCCTATTTAAAACTAAATACTTACCTATAAAATAAACCCTAAGACAGCTACAATATAACTAATAATTACATTGTAACTATTTTAGGATTTATATTTATTTTACATGCAACTTTGTATTTATTTTAACTAGGTACAATAGCTATTAAATAGTTATTAACTATTTAATAGCTACCTAGTTAAAATAATTACAAAATTACCTGTAAAATAAATCCTAACCTAAGTTACAATTAAACCTAACACTACACTATCATTAAATTAATTAAATAAATTAGCTACCAATACCTACAATTAAATACAATTAAACTAAACTAAATTACAAAAAAAAAAAAACACTAAATTATGGAAAATAAAAAAATATTACAAGAATTTTAAAATAATAACACCTAATCTAAGCCCCCTAATAAAATAATAAAAAAATAATAATAATAAAAATCCCTACCCTATTCTACATTACAAGGTAATCAGCTCTTTTACCAGCCCTTAAAAGGGCTTTTTGCGGGGCATGACCCAAAGTAATCAACTCTTTTGCCTGTAAAAAAAAAATACAACCCCCCCAACATTAAAACCCACCATCCACATACCCCTACTCTAACCCACCCAAACCCCCCTTAAAAAAACCTAACACTAACCCCCTGAAGATCTCCCTACCTTGAGTCGTCTTCACCCAGCCGGGCCGAAGTCTTCATCTGATGGGGCAGAAGAGGACATCCAGACCGGCAGAAGTCTTCATCCTATCCGGGCAGAAGAGGACATCCAGACCGGCAGAAGTCTTCATCCTATCCGGGCAGAAGAGGACATCCGGACCGGCAGACATCTTCATCCAAGCAACATCTTCTATCTTCATCCATCCGACGAGGAGCGGCTCCATCTTCAAGACCTCCGATGCGGAACATCCTTCTTGCACGACTACCCGACGAATGGCTGGTCCTTTAAAATGACATCATCCAAGATGGCGTCCCTCGAATTCCGATTGGCTGATAGGATTCTATCAGCCAATCGGAATTAAGGTAGGAAAAATCTAATTGGCTGATAGAATCCCATCAGCCAATCTGAATTCGAGGGACGCCATCTTGGATGACGTCATTTAAAGGACCAGCCACTCGTCGGATAGTCGTCGTGCAAGAAGGATGTTCCGCGCCGGAGGTCTTGAAGATGGAGCCGCTCCTCGTCGGATGGATGAAGATAGAAGATGCCGCTTGGATGAAGGTGTCTGCCGGTCCGAATGTCCTCTTCTGCCCGGATAGGATGAAGACTTCTGCCGGTCTGGATGTCCTCTTCTGCCCCATCGGATGAAGACTTCGGCCCAGCTGGGTGAAGACGACTCAAGGTAGGGAGATCTTCAGGGGGGTAGTGTTAGGTTTATTTAAGGTGGGTTTGAGTGGGTTAGAGTAGGGGTATGTGGGTTTTAATGTTGGGGGGGTTGTATTTTTTTTTACAGTCAAAAAACATAATTTATGCTTACCTGATAAATTTATTTCTCTTGTGGTGTATCCAGTCCACGGATCATCCATTACTTGTGGGATATTCTCATTCCCAACAGGAAGTTGCAAGAGGACACCCACAGCAGAGCTGTCTATATAGCTCCTCCCCTAACTGCCATATCCAGTCATTCGACCGAAAACAAACAGAGAAAGGAGAAACCATAGGGTGCAGTGGTGACTGCAGTTTAAAATTAAAAAAAACCTGCCTTAAAATGACAGGGCGGGCCGTGGACTGGATACACCACAAGAAAAATAAATTTATCAGGTAAGCATAAATTATGTTTTCTCTTGTAAGGTGTATCCAGTCCACGGATCATCCATTACTTGTGGGATACCAATACCAAAGCTAAAGTACACGGATGAAGGGAGGGACAAGGCAGGTACTTAAACGGAAGGTACCACTGCCTGTAAAACCATTCTCCCAAAAATAGCCTCCGGAGAAGCAAAAGTATCAAATTTGTAGAATTTTGAAAAAGTATGAAGCGAATACCAAGTCGTCGCCTTGCAAATCTGTTCAACAGAAGCCTCATTTTTAAAGGCCCATGTGGAAGCCACAGCTCTAGTAGAATGAGCTGTAATCCTTTCTGGAGGCTGCTGGCCAGCAGTCTCATAGGCTAAGCGGATTATGCTTCTTAGCCAAAAAGAAAGAGGTTGCCGAAGCCTTTTGACCTCTTCTCTGTCCAGAGTAGACGACAAACAAAGCAGATGTTTGACGAAAATCTTTAGTAGCTTGTAAGTAAAACTTTAAAGCACGAACCACGTCCAGATTGTGTAATAGACGTTCCTTCTTTGAAGAAGGATTAGGACACAAAGACGGAACAACAATCTCTTGATTGATATTCTTATTAGATACCACCTTAGGTAAAAACCCAGGTTTGGTACGCAGAACTACCTTATCTGCATGGAAGATCAGATAAGGAGAATCACATTGTAAGGCAGATAACTCGGAAACTCTACGAGCCGAGGAAATAGCTACCAAAAAAAGAACTTTCCAAGATAAAAATTTAAGCTCCAAGGTGGAGCAACAGGTTTAAACACAGGCTTGATTCTAACTAAAGCCTGACAAAATGCCTGAACGTCTGGGACATCCGCCAGACGCTTGTGCAAAAGAATAGACAGCGCAGAAATCTGTCCCTTTAAGGAACTAGCTGACAATCCTTTCTCCAATCCTTCTTGGAGAAAAGATAATATCCTGGGAATCCTAACCTTACTAGTAGCCCTTGGATTCACACCAATAAAGATATTTACGCCATATCTTATGATAGATTTTCCTGGTGACAGGCTTTCGTGCCTGAATAAAGGTATCAATGACTGACTCTGAGAAACCACGCTTTGATAAAATCAAGCGTTCAATTTAGAGGCAGTCAGCCTCAAAGAAATTAGATTTGGATGGTTGAAAGGACCTTGAAGTAGAAGGTCCTGTCTCAGCGGCAGAGTCCATGGTGGAAAGGATGACATGTCCACCAGATCTGCATACCAAGTCCTGCGTGGCCACGCAGGCGCTATCAAGATCACCAATGCTCTCTCCTGCTTGATTTTGGCAATCAGACGAGGGAGCAGAGGAAACGGTGGAAACACATAAGCCAGGTTGAAGGACCAAGGCGCTGCTAGAGCATCTATCAGCGTTGCCTTGGGGTCCCTGGACCTGGATCCGTAACAAGGAAGCTTGGCGTTCTGGCGAGACGCCATGAGATCCAGTTCTGGTTTGCCCCAACGATGAACCAACTGTGCAAACACCTCCGGATGGAGTTCCCACTCCCCTGGATGAAAAGTCTGTCAACTTAGAAAATACGCCTCCCAGTTCTCTACACCTGGGATATGGATAGCTGATAAGTGGCAAGAGTGAATCTCCGCCCAGCGAATTATCTTTGAGACTTCTAACATCGCTAGGGAACTCCTTGTTCCCCCTTGATGGTTGATGTAAGCCGCAGTCGTGATGTTGTCCGACTGAAATCTGATGAACCTCATTGTCGCTAGCTGAGGCCAATCCTGAAGAGCATTGAATATCGCTCTTAGTTCCAGAATGTTTATTAGAAGGAGTGACTTCTCTTGAGTCCACGATCCCTGAGCCTTCAGGGAGTTCCAGACTGCACCCCAACCTAGAAGGCTGGCATCTGTCGTTACAATTGTCCAATCTGGCCTGCGAAAGGTCATACCTTTGGACAGATGGACCCGAGATAGCCACCAGAGAAGAGAATCCCTGGTCTCTTGATCCAGATTTAGTAGAGGGGACAAATCTGTGTAATCCCCATTCCACTGACTGAGCATGCAGAGTTGCAGCGGTCTGAAATGTAGGCATGCAAACGGCACTATGTCCATTGCCGCTACCATTAAGCCGATTACTGCACTGAGCCACCGAAGGGCAAGGAATGGAATAAAGAACACGGCAGGAATTTAGAAGTTTTGATAACCTGGACTCCGTCAGGTAAATTTTAATTTCTACAGAATCTATCAGAGTCCCTAGGAAGGAAACTCTTGTGAGGGGGGATAGAGAACTCTTTTCCTCGTTCACCTTCCACCCATGCGACCTCAGAAATGCCAACACTATGTCCGTATGAGACTTGGCAATTTGGAAGTTTGACGCCTGAATCAGCATGTCGTCTAAATAAGGGGCTACTGCTATGCCCCGCGGCCTTAGGACCGCCAGAAGCGACCCCAGAACCTTCGTAAAAAATGTTGGGGCTGTAGCTAACCCAAAGGGAAGAGCTACAAACTGGTAATGCCTGTCTAGGAAGGCAAACCTGAGAAACCGATGATGATCTTTGTGTATTGGAATGTTAAGATAAGCATCCTTTAAATCCACTGTAGTCATGTATTGACCCTCCTGGATCATAGGTAGGATGGTACGAATAGTCTCCATCTTGAATGATGGAACTCTGAGGAATTTGTTTAAGATCTTTAGATCCAAAATTGGTCTGAAGGTTCCCTCTTTTTTGGGAACCACAAACAGATTTGAGTAAAATCCCTGTCCCTGTTCCTCCTTTGCAACTGGATGGATCACTCCCATAACTAGGAGGTCTTGTACACAGTGTAAGAATGCCTCTCTCTTTATCTGGTTTGCAGATAATTGTGAAAGGTGAAATCTCCCTTTTGGGGGGGAAGCTTTGAAGTCCAGAAGATATCCCTGGGATATAATTTCCAACGCCCAGGGATCCTGGACATCTCTTGCCCACGCCTGGGCGAAGAGCGAAAGTCTGCCCCCTACTAGATCCGTTACCGGATAGGGGGCCGTTCCTTCATGCTGTCTTAGAGGCAGCAGCAGGCTTTTTGGCCTGCTTACCCTTGTTCCAGGTCTGGTTAGGTCTCCAAACAGTCTTGGACTGAGCAAAAGTTCCCTCTTGTTTTGCATTAGAGGAAGTTGATGCCGCACTTGCCTTGAAGTTTCGAAAGGCATGAAAATTAGACTGTTTGGCCTTTGATTTGGACCTATCCTGGGGAAGGGCATGACCTTTTCCTCCAGTGATATCAGCAATAATCTCCTTCAAACCAGGCCCGAATAGGGTCTGCCCCTTGAAGGGAAATTTAAGCAGCTTAGACTTTGAAGTAACGTCAGCTGACCATGATTTAAGCCATAGCGCTCTGCGCGCCTGGATGGCAAAACCAGAATTCTTAGCCGTTAGTTTAGTCAAATGAACAATGGCATCAGAAACAAAAGAATTGCCTAGCTAAAGTGCTCTAAGCTTGTCAAGTATGTCATCCAATGGAGTCGCTACCAGTAAAGCCTCTTCCAGAGACTCAAACCAGAACGCCGCAGCAGCAGTGACAGGAGCAATGCATGCAAGGGGCTGTAGGATAAAACCTTGTTGAATAAACATTTTCTTAAGGTAACCCTCTAACTTTTTATCCATTGGATCTAAGAAAGTACAACTGTCCTCGACAAGGATAGTAGTACGCTTTGCTAGAGTAGAAACTGCCCCCTCCACCTTAGGAACTGTCTGCCATAATTCCAGTGTGGTGGCGTCTATTGGAAACATTTTTCTAAAAATAGGAGGGGGAGAGAACGGCACACCTGGTCTATCCCATTCCTTAGTAATAATTTCTGTAAACCTTTTAGGTATTGGAAAAACATCAGTGCACACCGGCACTGCATAGTATTTATCCAGTCTACACAATTTCTCTGGCACTGCAATTGTATCACAGTCATTCAGAGCAGCTAAAACCTCCCTGAGTAACATGCGGAGGTGTTCAAGCTTACATTTAAACGTAGAGACATCAGAATCAGGTTGCATCATCTTCCCTGAGTCAGAAACATCACCCACAGAAAGAAGCTCTCCTTCTTCAGTGTCTGCATATTGTGAGGCAGTATCAGACATAGCTCTTAAAGCGTCAGTATGCTCTGTATTTCGTCTAACTCCAGAGCTATCTCGCTTTCCTCTAAATTTAGGTAGTCTGGCTAATACCGCTGACAGTGTATTATCCATGACTGCCGCCATGTCTTGTAAAGTAAACGCTATGGGCGCCCTAGATGTACTTGACGCCATTTGAGCGCGAGTCCCTTGAGCGGGAGTCAAAGGGTCTGACACGTGGGGAGAGTTAGTCGGCATAACTTCCCCCTCGTCAGATTCCTCTGGTGATAAATTTATAAAATATGATCTTTATTGCTTAAAGTGAAATCAGTACATTTGGTACACATTCTAAGAGGGGGTTCCACAATGGCTTTTAAACATAATGAACAAGGAGTTTCCTCTATGTCAGACATGTTTGTACAGACTAGCAATGAGACTAGCAAGCTTGGAAAACACTTTAAATCAAGTTAACAAGCAAATATAAAAAACGGTACTGTGCCTTTAAGAGAAACAAATTTTGTCAGAATTTGAAAAACAGTGAAAAAAGGCAGTAAATCAAACAAAATGTTTAGTGTGTATAATAAGCTAACAGAGCATTGCACCCACTTGCAAATGGATGATTAACCCCTTAGTTCAAAAACGGATCAAAAAACAGAATTTATGTTTACCTGATAAATTACTTTCTCCAACGGTGTGTCCGGTCCACGGCGTCATCCTTACTTGTGGGATATTCTCTTCCCCAACAGGAAATGGCAAAGAGCCCAGCAAAGCTGGTCACATGATCCCTCCTAGGCTCCGCCTACCCCAGTCATTCGACCGACGTTAAGGAGGAATATTAGCATAGGAGAAACCATATGGTACCGTGGTGACTGTAGTTAAAGAAAATAAATTATCAGACCTGATTAAAAAAAAAAAACCAGGGCGGGCCGTGGACCGGACACACCGTTGGAGAAAGTAATTTATCAGGTAAACATAAATTCTGTTTTCTCCAACATAGGTGTGTCCGGTCCACGGCGTCATCCTTACTTGTGGGAACCAATACCAAAGCTTTAGGACACGGATGAAGGGAGGGAGCAAATCAGGTCACCTAAATGGAAGGCACCACGGCTTGCAAAACCTTTCTCCCAAAAATAGCCTCAGAAGAAGCAAAAGTATCAAACTTGTAAAATTTGGTAAAAGTGTGCAGTGAAGACCAAGTCGCTGCCCTACATATCTGATCAACAGAAGCCTCGTTCTTGAAGGCCCAAGTGGAAGCCACAGCCCTAGTGGAATGAGCTGTGATTCTTTCGGGAGGCTGCCGTCCGGCAGTCTCGTAAGCCAATCTGATGATGCTTTTAATCCAAAAAGAGAGAGAGGTAGAAGTTGCTTTTTGACCTCTCCTTTTACCGGAATAAACAACAAACAAGGAAGATGTTTGTCTAAAATCCTTTGTAGCATCCAAATAGAATTTTAGAGCGCGAACAACATCCAAATTGTGCAACAAACGTTCCTTCTTTGAAACTGGTTTCGGACACAGAGAAGGTACGATAATCTCCTGGTTAATGTTTTTGTTAGAAACAACTTTTGGAAGAAAACCAGGTTTAGTACGTAAAACCACCTTATCTGCATGGAACACCAGATAAGGAGGAGAACACTGCAGAGCAGATAATTCTGAAACTCTTCTGGCAGAAGAAATTGCAACTAAAAACAAAACTTTCCAAGATAATAACTTAATATCAACGGAATGCAAGGGTTCAAACGGAACCCCCTGAAGAACTGAAAGAACTAAATTGAGACTCCAAGGAGGAGTCAAAGGTTTGTAAACAGGCTTGATTCTAACCAGAGCCTGAACAAAGGCTTGAACATCTGGCACAGCAGCCAGTTTTTTGTGAAGTAACACCGACAAGGCAGAAATCTGTCCCTTCAGGGAACTTGCAGATAATCCCTTTTCCAATCCTTCTTGAAGGAAGGATAGAATCCTAGGAATCTTAACCTTGTCCCAAGGGAATCCTTTAGATTCACACCAACAGATATATTTTTTCCAAATTTTGTGGTAAATCTTTCTAGTTACAGGCTTTCTGGCCTGAACAAGAGTATCGATAACAGAATCTGAGAACCCTCGTTTCGATAAAATCAAGCGTTCAATCTCCAAGCAGTCAGCTGGAGTGAAACCAGATTCGGATGTTCGAACGGACCCTGAACAAGCAGGTCTCGTCTCAAAGGTAGCTTCCAAGGTGGAGCCGATGACATATTCACCAGATCTGCATACCAAGTCCTGCGTGGCCACGCAGGAGCTATCAAGATCACCGACGCCCTCTCCTGATTGATCCTGGCTACCAGCCTGGGGATGAGAGGAAACGGCGGGAACACATAAGCTAGTTTGAAGGTCCAAGGTGCTACTAGTGCATCCACTAGAGCCGCCTTGGGATCCCTGGATCTGGACCCGTAGCAAGGAACTTTGAAGTTCTGACGAGAGGCCATCAGATCCATGTCTGGAATGCCCCACAGCTGAGTGACTTGGGCAAAGATTTCCGGATGGAGTTCCCACTCCCCCGGATGCAATGTCTGACGACTCAGAAAATCCGCTTCCCAATTTTCCACTCCCGGGATGTGGATAGCAGACAGGTGGCAGGAGTGAGACTCCGCCCATAGAATGATTTTGGTCACTTCTTCCATCGCTAGGGAACTCCTTGTTCCCCCCTGATGGTTGATGTACGCAACAGTTGTCATGTTGTCTGATTGAAACCGTATGAACTTGGCCCTCGCTAGCTGAGGCCAAGCCTTGAGAGCATTGAATATCGCTCTCAGTTCCAGAATATTTATCGGTAGAAGAGATTCTTCCCGAGACCAAAGACCCTGAGCTTTCAGGGCTCCCCAGACCGCGCCCCAGCCCATCAGACTGGCGTCGGTCGTGACAATGACCCACTCTGGTCTGCGGAATGTCATCCCTTGTGACAGGTTGTCCAGGGACAGCCACCAACGGAGTGAGTCTCTGGTCCTCTGATTTACTTGTATCTTCGGAGACAAGTCTGTATAGTCCCCATTCCACTGACTGAGCATGCACAGTTGTAATGGTCTTAGATGAATGCGCGCAAAAGGAACTATGTCCATTGCCGCTACCATCAACCCGATCACTTCCATGCACTGAGCTATGGAAGGAAGAGGAACGGAATGAAGTATCCGACAAGAGTCTAGAAGTTTTGTTTTTCTGGCCTCTGTCAGAAAAATCCTCATTTCTAAGGAGTCTATTATTGTTCCCAAGAAGGGAACCCTTGTTGACGGGGATAGAGAACTCTTTTCCACGTTCACTTTCCATCCGTGAGATCTGAGAAAGGCCAGGACAATGTCCGTGTGAGCCTTTGCTTGAGGAAGGGACGACGCTTGAATCAGAATGTCGTCCAAGTAAGGTACTACAGCAATGCCCCTTGGTCTTAGCACAGCTAGAAGGGACCCTAGTACCTTTGTGAAAATCCTTGGAGCAGTGGCTAATCCGAAAGGAAGCGCCACGAACTGGTAATGTTTGTCCAGGAATGCGAACCTTATGAACCGATGATGTTCCTTGTGGATAGGAATATGTAGATACGCATCCTTTAAATCCACCGTGGTCATGAATTGACCTTCCTGGATGGAAGGAAGAATAGTTCGAATGGTTTCCATCTTGAACGATGGAACCTTGAGAAACTTGTTTAAGATCTTGAGATCTAAGATTGGTCTGAACGTTCCCTCTTTTTTGGGAACTATGAACAGATTGGAGTAGAACCCCATCCCTTGTTCTCTTAATGGAACAGGATGAATCACTCCCATTTTTAACAGGTCTTCTACACAATGTAAGAATGCCTGTCTTTTTATGTGGTCTGAAGACAACTGAGACCTGTGGAACCTCCCCCTTGGGGGAAGTCCCTTGAATTCCAGAAGATAACCTTGGGAGACTATTTCTAGCGCCCAAGGATCCAGAACATCTCTTGCCCAAGCCTGAGCGAAGAGAGAGAGTCTGCCCCCCACCAGATCCGGTCCCGGATCGGGGGCCAACATTTCATGCTGTCTTGGTAGCAGTGGCAGGTCTCTTGGCCTGCTTCCCCTTGTTCCAGCCTTGCATTGGTCTCCAAGCTGGCTTGGCTTGAGAAGTATTACCCTCTTGCTTAGAGGACGTAGCACCTTGGGCTGGTCCGTTTCTACGAAAGGGACGAAAATTAGGTTTATTTTTTGCCTTGAAAGGCCGATCCTGAGGAAGGGCGTGGCCCTTACCCCCAGTGATATCAGAGATAATCTCTTTCAAGTCAGGGCCAAACAGCGTTTTCCCCTTGAAAGGAATGTTAAGTAGCTTGTTCTTGGAAGACGCATCAGCCGACCAAGATTTCAACCAAAGCGCTCTGCGCGCCACAATAGCAAACCCAGAATTCTTAGCCGCTAACCTAGCCAATTGCAAAGTGGCGTCTAGGGTGAAAGAATTAGCCAATTTGAGAGCATTGATTCTGTCCATAATCTCCTCAAAAGGAGGAGACTCACTATCGACCGCCTTTATCAGATCATCGAACCAGAAACATGCGGCTGTAGCGACAGGGACAATGCATGAAATTGGTTGTAGAAGGTAACCTTGCTGAACAAACATCTTTTTAAGCAAACCTTCTAATTTTTTATCCATAGGATCTTTGAAAGCACAACTATCCTCTATGGGTATAGTGGTGCGTTTGTTTAAAGTGGAAACCGCTCCCTCGACCTTGGGGACTGTCTGCCATAAGTCCTTTCTGGGGTCGACCATAGGAAACAATTTTTTAAATATGGGGGGAGGGACGAAAGGAATACCGGGCCTTTCCCATTCCTTGTTAACAATGTCCGCCACCCGCTTGGGTATAGGAAAAGCTTCTGGGAGCCCCGGCACCTCTAGGAACTTGTCCATTTTACATAGTTTCTCTGGGATGACCAACTTGTCACAATCATCCAAAGTGGATAATACCTCCTTAAGCAGAATGCGGAGATGTTCCAACTTAAATTTAAATGCAATCACATCAGGTTCAGCCTGTTGAGAAATGTTCCCTGAATCAGTAATTTCTCCCTCAGACAAAACCTCCCTGGCCCCATCAGACTGGGTTAGGGGCCCTTCGGAAATATTATTATCAGCGTCGTCATGCTCTTCAGTATCTAAAACAGAGCAGCCGCGCTTACGCTGATAAGTGTTCATTTTGGCTAAAATGTTTTTGACAGAATTATCCATTACAGCCGTTAATTGTTGCATAGTAAGGAGTATTGGCGCGCTAGATGTACTAGGGGCCTCCTGAGTGGGCAAGACTCGTGTAGACGAAGGAGGGAATGATGCAGTACCATGCTTACTCCCCTCACTTGAGGAATCATCTTGGGCATCATTGTCATTATCACATAAATCACATTTATTTAAATGAATAGGAATTCTGGCTTCCCCACATTCAGAACACAGTCTATCTGGAAGTTCAGACATGTTAAACAGGCATAAACTTGATAACAAGTACAAAAAACGTTTTAAAATAAAACCGTTACTGTCACTTTAAATTTTAAACTGAACACACTTTATTACTGCAATTGCGAAAAAACATGAAGGAATTGTTCAAAATTCACCAAATTTTCACCACAGTGTCTTAAAGCCTTAAAAGTATTGCACACCAAATTTGGAAGCTTTAACCCTTAAAATAACGGAACCGGAGCCGTTTTGAACTTTAACCCCTTTACAGTCCCTGGTATCTGCTTTGCTGAGACCCAACCAAGCCCAAAGGGGAATACGATACCAAATGACGCCTTCAGAAAGTCTTTTCTAAGTATCAGAGCTCCTCTCACATGCGACTGCATGCCATGCCTCTCAAAAACAAGTGCGCAACACCGGCGCGAAAATGAGGCTCTGCTTATGCTTTGGGAAAGCCCCTAAAGAATAAGGTGTCTAATACAGTGCCTGCCGATATTATTATATCAAAATACCCAGATAAAATGATTCCTCAAGGCTAAATATGTGTTAATAATGAATCGATTTAGCCCAGAAAAAGTCTACAGTCTTAATAAGCCCTTGTGAAGCCCTTATTTACTTGCTGAATAAACATGGCTTACCGGATCCCATAGGGAAAATGACAGCTTCCAGCATTACATCGTCTTGTTAGAATGTGTCATACCTCAAGCAGCAAGAGACTGCACACTGTTCCCCCAACTGAAGTTAATTGCTCTCAACAGTCCTGTGTGGAACAGCCATGGATTTTAGTGACGGTTGCTAAAATCATTTTCCTCATACAAACAGAAATCTTCATCTCTTTTCTGTTTCTGAGTAAATAGTACATACCAGCACTATTTCAAAATAACAAACTCTTGATTGAATAATAAAAACTACAGTTAAACACTAAAAAACTCTAAGCCATCTCCGTGGAGATGTTGCCTGTACAACGGCAAAGAGAATGACTGGGGTAGGCGGAGCCTAGGAGGGATCATGTGACCAGCTTTGCTGGGCTCTTTGCCATTTCCTGTTGGGGAAGAGAATATCCCACAAGTAAGGATGACGCCGTGGACCGGACACACCTATGTTGGAGAAAAACGATATAGACGTTTTTTAACAGTCACACCAAACTGCCACAGCCTTGCTGTGGGCCTACCTTCCCCAACAAACGATTTTGGAAAGCCTAAGAGCCCTTTAGAGATGTCCTATAGCATTCAGGGGACTCCTGGAGTTAGCTGGATGTCTCAGTCTGTAAAAGTTACTGCGCAAAAAAGCGCTAAATGAGGCCCCTCCCACTCATAGTAACACAGTGGAAAGCCTCAGGAAACTGTTTCTAGGCAAATTTAAGCCAGCCATGTGGAAAAAACTAGGCCCAATAAAGTTTTATCACCAAAGTATATATAAAAACGCTTAAACATGCCAGCAAACGTTTTATATTGTAAATATAAAAAAAAGAGTATTACCTCAGAAAGTAAGCATGATACCAGTCGCTATTAAATCACTGTATTCAGGCTTACCTTACATAAATTTGGCATCAGCAGCATTTTCTAGCATTCACATCTTCTAGAAAAATCTTAACTGCACATACCTCATAGCAGGATAACCTGCACGCCATTCCCCCGCTGAAGTTATCTCTCTCTTCAGTCATGTGTGAGAACAGCAATGGATCTTAGTTACAACCTGCTAAGATCATAGAAATCACAGGCAGATTCTTCTCTTTTTCTGCCTGGAACAAAATAGTACAACTCCGGTACCAATTAAAAATAATAAACTTTTGATTGAAGCAAAATAACAGCTACATTTCACCACTTCTCTCTTACTACCTCCATGTTTGTTGAGAGTTGCAAGAGAATGACTGGATATGGCAGTTAGGGGAGGAGCTATATAGACAGCTCTGCTGTGGGTGTCCTCTTGCAACTTCCTGTTGGGAATGAGAATATCCCACAAGTAATGGATGATCCGTGGACTGGATACACCTTACAAGAGAAAGCCCTTTTAAGGTCTGGTAAAAGAGCTGATTACTTTGTAATGGAGAATAGGGTAGGGACTTTTATTATTTTGGGGGTTATTTTATTAGGGGGCTTAGATTAGGTGTAATTAGTTTAAAATTCTTGTAATATTTTTTTATTTTCTGTAATTTAGTGGGGGGTTTGAATTTAGTTTAGTTTATTTAATTGTAGGTATTGGTAGCTAATTTATTTAATTAATTTAATGATAGTGTAGTGTTAGCTTTAATTGTAACTTGTAACTAATTTTGTAATTATTTTAGCTAGGTAGTTAAATAGTTATTAACTATTTAGTAGCTATTGTACCTAGTTAAAATATATACAAAGTTGCCTGTAAAATAAAAATAAATCCTAAAATAGTTACAATGTAATTATTAATGATATTGTAGCTATATTATGGTTTATTTTATAGGGAAGTATTTAGTTTTAAATAGTATTAATTTAGTTAATAATATTATTTAGATTTATTTAATTAATATTTAAGTTAGGGGGGTGTTAGGGTTAGTGTTAGACTTAGGTTTAGGGGTTAATAATTTTATTATAATGGCGGCGGTGTAGGGGGGGCAGGATAGGGGTTAATAAATTTATTATAGGTGGCGGCGGTATAGGGGGGGCAGGATAGGGGTTAATAGGTATTATGTAGGTGGTGGCGGGGTCCGGGAGCGGCGGTTTAGGGGTTAACATTTATTATAGTTGCGGCGGGGTCTAGGAGCAGCGGTTTAGGGGTTCACATATTTATTATAGTTACGGCGGGGTCCAGGAGCGGCGGTTTAGAGGTTAACATATTTATTATAGTTGCGGCGGGGTCTGGGAGCGGCGGTTTAGGGGGTAATAACTTTATTTAGTTGCGGCGGTGTAGGGGGGGGCAGATTAGGGGTGTTTAGACTTGGGGTACATGTTAGGGTGTTAGGTGCAGACATCTCCCATAGGAATCAATGGGATATCGGGCAGCGGCGAACATGAGCTTTCGCTATGGTCAGACTCCCATTGATTCCTATGTGATTGAAATCCAGGTACGCTGGCCCGGAATAGTGGCGAGAGTACCTGGTCGTAGTTTGATAACTACCAAAAGTAGTCAGATTGTGCCAAACTTGCATTCTGAACATCTGGAGTGACGTAAGCATCGATCTGTGTCGGACTGAGTCCGGCGGATCGAAGCTTACGTCACTATATTCTACTTTGCCGGGCAGTAGGGGTTGATAACTAAGGCGAATCAGCCTCGCCACAAATACGCTGCGGAATTCCAGCGTATTTGCGGTTGACGGCTTGATAACTAGAGGTCCATGACTTCAGCCAGAGCCCGACGGGCCTGAACAGAAAAGGCCGAAGCCTTAGCACTTAGGCGAATAATCTGCCTAATAGCATCACAGATAAAAGAATTAGCAACCCTCAAGGCCGTAAATCTTTCCTGAGTAACGTCGAGGGGACCTCTCCACCCCGATCAATCCTATAAGGAGTCACACCAGAAGGGAGTTTCTCCAGCAACCGTGGCAACGGCCGCCTCCGGTTAAAACAAATATCCCATATGTTGAAACAACTTTCTTAACAGAGTTTCCATCTTGAGAGTCCAGGACCGGGAACGATTTGTTAAAGGGAGAAGAGAGGAACAATCCAGTACCATTCATTCTTAATATGTTCGCCATCTAACAGGAGCAGGGAAGGATAAGGTACCACCCTGTACTCAAACTTTACCCAATTTAGGAATTAATGGTTCCTCAGGCAATTTGGCCTCTGGACCCACTGAATTCACAAAAAAACTTCCTTTAGAAGAAAGCGCAAATTCCTAAAACTAAAGTCTGGTTTCTCCGCAGCCGGAGGTTTAGAGGCAGCAGACTCCGACCCAGAATGTTCATACTCTGAAGTCTCAGAAAGAACTTCATCTTCTGATAACCCTATCAGTTAAATCCAATAAATTATTTGATGTACTCTGGGAAGGAGTGCAATACGTAACCTATCGCTTGTGCTTAGCAGGGCGAGGTAAAGCATTAAAGGCCGCAGACACCGCCGTCTGAGCTGCGCAGTAAAGTCTGGTGAAAAATGGCTCACTCCAGAAGGAGGATCAGCAATGCACAGGAAACGGCATGTGTAGAGAGATAAGCATGTAGGGTACGCACCTCACTGGACGACAACTCCACAGAGGTGGATGGCTCAGTGGTATTAAACATGTTTGATATTATCACATTATGAAGGCATATAGAACATAATTGAGGGGGCGGTAAGGCCTCCTCACATTATAAAAAGGAATTACTCTTTAGGAACAGAGGGTGTGCCCTCTAAGTAACAGAATCCTCCATCGCTAGTGCAATAACCGGAGAATCATAAAAATAAAACATTTTATTAAAACAAACTGCACCTTTATATCCCAATGGCTGTGGTACTCACCACCTCCCATGACCCAGACAGTACAGAAAGTAAGGACTCCTCTCTGATAAGACACCCGGTCAGGAAAGAGGGAAGAATCATATGGTGCACAATGCAGAACCGTCCCTGCTATGAGAAAAAGTGCGCCAAGCTTGTAAGCTGCATGGCTTCTAAAGTGAAAGTGAAACCTGTATATTCCATAACAGCCTATGAGCCCATAACATCTCACACATAAAAGCAACATAAAATCAAATAAACATATCAGATGATTCCCCCCTGTTCAATAATCCCCCTCAAGAGATATTAACCCTTGATTCTATACAGATAAAAGGAGTCACACTGTGACCCTGTCTTCTAGCGTTATCATAATTGAATAAAAAAATTAAACAATCTTACTAGAGTCTATGCCGTGGAACAGGAACACAGCCTTTCAAGTGTGACAGGTTAGTAGCATCGCTCCTGACATGGACTTGAGAGCAGAAAGCAGGCAGCGAAACTCGTAAACGCTGATTGCTTAAAGGGACATAATACTCATGCTAAATCACTTGAAACTGCTGCAGTATAACTGTAAAAAGCAGACAAGAAAATATTACCTGAGCATCTCTATGTAAAAAAGGAAGATATTTTACCTTACAACTTCCTCAGCTCAGCAGGGTAAGTTCTGTGTAAAAAGTTATGCTGCAGGTTAAAAAAAAAAAAAAAAAAAAAAAAAGAAGAAATGAACAGCAGCCAATCAGCATCAACAGTGCTGAGGTCATGAACTCTTTTACTGTGATCTCATGAGATTTAATTTACCTCTCATGAGATTTCATAGTGAACTTCCTTAAACTGAATAGGGAAATAAGATGAGTGTTCACGAAGCTCACTCCTTTAGCTGTCCCGGGACAGACATACTGATTTGCTGCTTAGAAGTCCTTTACAATTGGATGTGGCTACTGAAGAACTTTTGAGGTAAAATATCTCTTTTTTACATAGAGATCATGTTCAGGTGATATTTTCTAGTCAGCTTTTTACAGCTATGTTGCATCACTTTCAAGTGTTTCAATATTTGGGTATCTTTCCTTTTAAGGAGCTGTTAATATGAGTCGGGATGGTTTCACAGGAGAACTCCGTCTGCATCTCCGGACTCTAACTTTCACCCATGCTCTCACTGAGAGGCTGACCAGACTACTTAAAATTCTAGTCCCATTACGGAGAGGACTACCCTCCATAAGAGACTACTCCGAAACTTCCGACACTTCTCTGCCAACTTCCTGTGACGAAAGGCAAAGAATGACTGGGGGATGAGGGGAGTGGGGGAGGTATTTAAGCCTTTGGCTGGGGTGTCTTTGCCTCCTCCTGATGGCCAGGTTCTTAATTCCAACAAGTAATGAATGAAGCAGTGGACTCTCCTCCCATTAAGATGGAAACACCTCAATATGTGCTCAACAACATCTCTTGAGTACAGTGATATCACCCATGAATAGTTTTGTGGGTTCTCAGGGGGCTAAAAGGCCTTATTTTTAGGGGGCGCATTCCAGTTTTCCAACTTGGAATTTTCACATCTGTCATCATGCACCCATGTCCTATTTGGGACATTTTCTGAAGCTATCCAATGTAATTAACCCCCATCAAACCATATATTTTTGAAAAGTAGACACCCTACGCTATTTGAAATGCTGGTATTTTAACACTTTTCATGCACTGATTTAACCACCAGTCTTTGTCAAACTTTTGGGTAGTCATTTTTTTGTGTAGTTTTTCACACACATTGTACTTTAGGCATGGATTCTCAGTTCTTGTTATGTGCTACTGCCAAAGAACATCAATATTTGTTCAGCAAGGTCTCCTGAGTACAGTAATACCACCTATGCATAGGTTTGTTGGGTTGTTTGGGGTTTGCAATGCCAAACCTCTGACTTGAGTATAACTTATCTTCTTTGACTATCTACTTTTGGTGGGATTTTTCTTACATATCCCAATTTATTTGCTTGCCATGAACGTGCATATATTTCAGAAGTTGAGACCCCAAGGTATTGTATATGGGGTGTTTTGACGCCTTTGATGCAACTGTTTTAGCCCAAAAAATTTGAGAAAGTGTGTGGTGGTATTTTTTTTTATTTTTACACACACATTGCTTTTTGGTTATGATTTAGGAGAGCCTGTTGTAAGTTATTGCAAAAAAAACACTCCAGGTTGTTTTCTGCAAGACCTTCTGAGTACACCTATGCCCCCCATGCATAGGTTTGCCAGGATTTTGGGAAGTTTCTGTTACAATTTTATGACTTGTAAATTTAGTTAAAAGTGAGAGTATTTCTTTTGATAGGCCTATCTTTAGTTTGGGGCCTATCACATACCCCATTTTTATTTATTGCCATGAACGTGTATATTTTTGAAATGTTGACACCCAAAGGTATTGTATATGCTGTGCTTTGATGCCTTTAATGCAACCGTTTTAGGCAAACAAATTGGAGAAAGTGTATGGTGGTAATTTTCCAATTTTCATTTTTACACACACATTGCTTTTTGACAATGATTTAGGAGAGACTATTGTAAGTTATTGAAAAAAAAAACACTCCAGGTTGTTTTCTGCAAGGCACCCCGAGTACACCTATGCCCTCCATGCATAGGTTTGACAGGGGTTTTAGTAAAAAAAAAAAACAGCCCCAATTTTAAAACTTATAAAAAAAATAGAGTAGTAAAATGTAAAAATCTGGCACAGTAAAAGTAAAAAACAAACAAAACAAAAAAAAAACTCTAATAGTGAACATAACCAGAAAAAGAACAACAGCAAATGTATTTATTTTTTAAAAATGGACCATTGTATGATACCGCTTGAAGCAATCCCCAATGCAGAGTCCAGTCTGTACAGGGCAATCAGGACAGTAATATATGGTGTCCCTTCTCTGCCCCCTCTTGGTACAGACTATGCTTTTTTTTTTGTGGTTTCTGCTTTGCGGCAGTAGGGGGGGGTAAAAAATAAAATGGGTAGCCCCAAGTCTGCTCTCTCCCATCACCGCCCCAAGGAGCAGGTGCATTGTGGTACAAAATCACCAAAATGATCTGGAGCTGAAACTGTAAAAAAACAGAATTTATACTTACCTGATAAATTTCTCTCTCTTGTGATGAATCGAGTCCACGGATTCATCCATACTTGTGGGATATTCTCCTTCCCTACAGGAAGTGGCAGAGAGAGCACCCACAGCAGAGCTGTCTATATAACTCTTCCCTTAGCTCCACCCCCCAGTCATTCGAAAGAAGGCTAGGAAGAAAAAGGAGAAACTATAGGGTGCAGTGGTGACTGAAGTTTTTTAAATAAAAATATACTACCTGTCTTAAAGGGACAGTCTAGGCCAAAATAAACTTTCATGATTCATAGACAGGGCGGGCCGAGGACTCGATACATCACAAGAGAAAGAAATTTATCAGGTAAGCATAAATTCTGTTTTCTCTTGTAAGATGTATCGAGTCCACAGATTCATCCATACTTGTGGGATACCAATACCAAAGCTTTAGGACACGGATGAAGGGAGGGACAAGACAGGTTCCTTAAACGGAAGGCACCACTGCTTGTAGAACCTTTCTCCCAAAAATAGCCTCTGAAGAAGCAAAAGAATCGAATTTGTAAAATTTGGAAAAAGTGTGAAGCGAAGACCAAGTCGCCACCTTACAAATCTGTTCAACAGAAGCCTCATTTTTAAAAGCCCATGTGGAAGCAACTGCTCTAGTAGAATGAGCAGTCATTCTTTCAGGAGGCTGCTGGCCAGCAGTCTCATAAGCCATATGGATGATGCTTTTCAGCCAAAAAGAAAGAGAGGTAGCCGTAGCCTTTTGACCTCTCCGCTTACCAGAATAGACAACAAATAATGAAGATGTTTGACGGAAATCTTTGGTTGCTTGTAAGTAGAACTTTAAAGCACGAACCACATCAAGATTGTGCAACAGACGTTCCTTCTTTGAAGAAGGATTAGGACACAGCGAAGGAACAACAATTTCCTGATTGATATTCCTATTAGAAACAACCTTAGGAAGGAATCCAGGTTTGGTACGTAAAACCACCTTATCTGCATGGAAAATAAGATAAGGTGAGTCACACTGTAAAGCAGATAACTCAGAAACTCTTCGAGCCGAAGAGATAGCTACTAAAAACAAAACTTTCCAAGATAGAAGCTTAATATCTTTGGAATGCATAGGTTCAAACGAAACCCCTTGAAGAACTTTAAGAACCAAGTTTAGGCTCCATGGTGGAGCAACAGGTTTAAATACAGGCTTGATCCTGACCAAGGCCTGACTAAACGCTTGAACGTCTGGGACATCTGCCAGACGTTTGTGTAAAAGAATAGACAAAGCAGATATTTGTCCCTTTAAGGAACTAGCTGATAATCCCTTCTCCAATCCTTCTTGGAGAAAGTACAAAATTCTAGGAATCCTAATCTTACTCCATGAGTAACCCTTGGATTCACACCAACAAAGATATTTGTGCCAAATCTTATGATAGATTTTCCTGGTGACAGGCTTTCTAGCCTGAATCAGGGTATCAATGACCGACTCAGAGAAACCACGCTTTGATAGAATCAGGCGTTCAATCTCCAAGCAGTCAGACGCAGAGAAATTAGATTTGGATGCTTGAACGGAACTTGGATTAGAAGGTCCTGCCTCATTGGCATAGTCCACGGTGGAACAGATGTCATGTCCACCAGGTCTGCATACCAAGTCCTGCGTGGCCACGCAGGTGCTATCAGAATCACCAAAGCTCTCTCCTGCTTGATTCTGGCAACCAGACGTGGGAGGAGAGGAAACAGTGGAAATACATAAGCCAGATTGAAGGACCAGGGCACTGCTAGAGCATCTATCAGTACCGCCTGGGGATCCCGGGACCTGGACCCGTAACAAGGAAGTTTGGCGTTCTGTCGGGACGCCATCAGATCCAATTCTGGTGTGCCCCAATAGCTGAGTCAGCTGGGCAAATACCTCCGGATGGAGCTCCCACTCCATCGGATGAAAAGTCTGACGACTTAGGAAATCCGCCTCCAAGTTCTCTACCCCTGGGATATGGATTGCTGAGAGATGGCAAGAGTGATCCTCCGCCCATCGGATAATTTTGGTTACCTCCATCATCGCAAGAGAACTCTGTGTTCCTCCTTGATGATTGATATAGGCTACACTCGTGATGTTGTCCGACTGAAATCTGATGAATTTGGCCGCAGCTAGCTGAGGCCACGCCTGAAGCGCATTGAATATCGCTCTCAGTACTAGAATGTTTATCGGTAGGAGAGATTCCTCCTGAGACCATAAGCCCTGTGCTTTCAGGGATTTCCAGACTGCACCCCAGCCTAGCAGGCTGGCATCTGTCGTTACTATGAGCCACTCTGCGGAAACATATTCCCTGAGACAGGTGGTCCTGAGACAACCACCAGAGAACAGAATCTCTGGTCTCTTGGTCCAGATGCAGTTGAGGAGATAAATCTGCATAATCCCTATTCCACTGTTGGAGCATGCATAGTTGCAGTGGTCTGAGGTGTAGGCGGGCATAAGGAACTATGTCCATTGCCACTACCATAAGTCCGATTACCTCCATACACTGAGCCACTGATGGCCGAGGAATGGAATGAAGAGCTCGGCAAGTGATTAAAAGTTTTGATTTTCTGACCTCCGTCAGAAATATTTTCATTTCTACCGAGTCTATCAGAGTCCCTAGGAAGGAAACTCTTGTGAGAGGGACGAGAGAACTCTTTTTTATGTTCACCTTCCACCCGTGAGATCTCAGAAAAGCCAACACGATGTCCGTGTAAGACTTGGCTAGCTGGAAAGTCGACGCCTGAATTAAGATGTCGTCTAGATAAGGCGCCACTGCTATGCCCCGCGGTCTTAGAACCGCCAAAAGGGACCCTAGCACCTTTGTGAAAATTCTGGGAGCCGTGGCCAACCCGAAGGGAAGGGCCACAAACTGGTAATGCCTGTCCAGAAAGGCGAATCTGAGGAATTGATGATGATCTCTGTGAATAGGGATGTGTAAATACGCATCCTTTAAGTCCACAGTAGTCATATATTGACCCTCCTGGATCAGAGGAAGAATAGTCTCCATCTTGAAAGATGGTACTCTAAGGAATTTGTTTAGAATTTTGAGATCCAAGATTGGTCTGAAAGTTCCCTCATTTTTGGGAACCACAAACAGGTTGGAGTAAAAACCTAGCCTTTGTTTCGCTCTTGGAACTGGGCGAATAACTCCCATGGTATGTAGGTCTTCTACACAACGTAAGAACGCCTCTCTTTTTGTCTGGTTTGCAGACAATTGAGAAATGTGAAATCTCCCCCTTGGGGGGGAGTCTTTGAAGTCCAGAAGATATCCTTGGGACACCATTTCTAACGCCCAGGAATTGTGAACATCTCTTGCCCAAGCCTGAGCACAGAGAGAGAGTCTGCCCCCTACTAGATCCGGTCCCGGATCGGGGGCTACCCCTTCATGCTGTCTTAGAGGCAGCAGCAGGCTACTTGGCCTGTTTACCTTTGTTCCAAGCCTGGTTAGGTCTCCAGACTGACTTGGATTGGACAGAATTCCCCTCTTGCTTTGCTGCAGGGGAAGCTGAAGCGGGACCACACTTGAAGTTCCGAAAGGAACGAAAATTATTTTGTTTGGTCCTCATCTTATTTGTTTTATCCTGAGGGAGGGCATGGCCTTTCGCTCCAGTGATGTCTGAAATAATCTCTTTCAGTGCAGGCCCGAATAGGGTGTTTCCTTTGAAAGGGATGTTCAACTATTTAGATTTTGATGACACATCAGCAGACCAGGACTTAAGCCATAACGCCCTGCATGCTAAAATGGCAAAACCTGAATTATTTGCCGCTAATTTAGCCATTTGGAAAGCGCCATCTGTAATGAAAGAATTAGCTAACTTAAGGGCCTTAATTCTATCCATAATATCCTCTAATGGAGTCTCCACCTGGAGAGCCTCTTCTAGAGCCTCAAACAAGAAAGCAGCTGCAGTAGTTACAGGAACAATGCATGCAATAGGTTGGAGAAGAAAACCTTGATGAACAAAAATTTTCTTTAGGAGACCCTCTAATTTTTTATCCATAGGATCTTTGAAAGCACAACTGTCTTCGATAGGTATAGTTGTACGCTTAGCAATAGTAGAAATAGCTCCCTCCACCTTAGGAACAGTCTGCCACGAGTCTTGTATGGTGTCAGATATGGGAAACATTTTCTTAAAAACAGGAGGGGGAGCGAACGGAATACCTGGTCTATCCCACTCCTTAGTAACAATAGTCACAATCCTCTTAGGGACTGGAAAAACATCAGTGTAAACAGGAACCTCTAAATATCTGTCCATTTTACACAATTTCTCTGGGACCACTATAGGGTTACAATCGTCTAGAGTAGCTAATACCTCCTTGAGCAATAAGCGGGGTGTTCAAGCTTAAATTTAAAGGCCGTCATATCAGAATCTGTCTGAGGGAGCGTCTTTCCTGAATCAGAAATCTCTCCCTCAGATAACAAATCCCTTACCCCTACTTCAGAACATTGTGAGGGTATATCGGATACGGCTACTAAAGCGTCAGACGGCTCAGCATTTGTTCTTAACCCAGAGCTGTCACGCTTTCCTTGTAAACCAGGCAGTTTAGAGAAAACCTCTGTGAGGGTTTTATTCATAACTGTGGCCATGTCTTGTAAAGTAAATGAATTAGACGCACTAGAGGTACTTGGCGTCACTTGTGCGGGCGTTACTGGTTGTGACACTTGGGGAGAGCTAGATGCTAAACCCTCATTTCCTTCTAACTGAGAATCATCTATTGCAATATTTTTAAGTGCTAAAATATGCTCTTTATAATTTAGACATATCAGTGCAAGTGGGACACATTCTAAGAGGGGGTTCCACAATGGCTTCTAAACACATAGAACAAGGATTCTCCTTGGTGTCAGACATGTTAAACAGGCTAGTAATGTAACAAGCAAGCTTGGAAAACACTTTAATCAAAGTAAATAAAAACGGTACTGTGCCTTTAAGAGAAAAAAATCTGCACAAACTCTGCAAAACAGTGTAAAAAAGCAGTAAACACAACAACATTTTTACAGTAGCATTATAAAGCCTTAGCAACTTTGCACCACTATGCAAATAAACAATTAACCCCTTAATGTAAAAACCGGATTGAAAAAACTTCAAAACCAGTAAAATAACGTTCAGCACCTTGCCACAGCTCTGCTGTGGCGCCTACCTGCCTTTAGGAACGATTTGTGGGGAAAAAAACCTCTTTACAGCCCTCAAATACAGCAGGAATCTCTGGAGAAGTAGCTGGATGCTTCTGAGGTAAATAAACTGTGCAACTGAAAATAGGCCCCTCCTACCTCACCCGAAGTTATGGGGCCTAAAAAAAGACCACAGAGTGTTTCTTAAACTAGACATGTGGGTTAATAACCCTTAAACAAGCCACAAAGACCCCTTAAAGTCCCTCAAAAAACGTTTTATTTGTAATTGAACCAAAACGTTTTTTCCTATTAGTGTCACCAGTAACTATGAGCCCTTTCAAGCTTGGATTCCTCTTTTACTGAATACAGCTTACCTTTCCCTCATGGGGATATTGCCAGCCTTTTCTAGAAATAACACAGTCTCTAGAAAAAAATAGACTGAACATACCTTAATGCAGTTTTGCCTGCAAACTGTTCCCCCAACTGAAGTTTTCCTGTACTCTTCAGGCCTTGTGAAAACAGCAGTGGATCTTAGTTACAAAATGCTAAGATCATCATCCTCCCTGCAGAAATCTTCATCTCTTTTCTGCCAGAGAGTAAATAGTACACACCGGTACCATTTAAAATAACAAACTTTTGCTTGAGAAAATAAAAACTAACATTTTTGTCACCACACTCACTTTGCCCTTCCTAGCAGTTAAGCAGGCAGAGAGAATGATTGGGGGGTGGAGCTAAGGGAGGAGCTATATAGACAGCTCTGCTGTGGGTGCTCTCTCTGCCACTTCCTGTAGGGAAGGAGAATATTCCACAAGTATGGATGAATCCGTGGACTCGATACATCTTACAAGAGAAAGTCTGTTTCATTCTGTGGTTTGCTTTTTTGAACAACAAAAAAGCGTTGTGGGTTGCAATCTGCATTAGTTAAACTGCAACCTTTTTGTACCAGTCCCTTGTCTTCCGCATAATTAGGTAGGGCTGCAACAGCTGATCTGCCAGATCAACCCCACCCATATGCCGGTTATAAGACTTGATGCACACTGGCTTCCTTATGATCTCAGCTCTGCCACGTACAGAGACCGCCACCGTCCTCTCTGTGTGAATGGTGGTAAGAAGGTATATATCCTACTTGTCTCTGTACTTAAGTGCCAACAGCTCCTCTTGGTGCAGAGCTGATGTCTCCCCCCTTCGTAGCCGGGTGCGTGCAAGTTGTCATGGGAAACGTGCACAGTTCTTTTTAATTGTACCGCAAGCTACTGTATCAAAGCAATACAGTAGCTTGAACAAAAGGACACTTGTATAATAATTATCTAAGTACAATTGATAACCTTTGTTCATTAGGGTAATATCAGGTCCCAGACAATCTTGCCAGTGGTTCCCATATGTTCTGGGCAACCTGGAGGGTCAAAGTGGCTATCCTTTCCCACCCGGAAGGCCTGAGTTTACCCAGTCTTGCTCTCACAGAGCTTATACACCTTTACCCCATACCAGGAGCACTTGGAAGGAATATACTGCTTGAATCCCAGCCTTCCCTTATACTTCATTAGGGATTCATCAACGCATATATTCCTTCCAGGTGTATAAGTCTCTGCAAACCTGGCAGCAAAGTGGGTAATCAGGGGGCGGATTTTATACAGCCTGTCAAATTGGGAGTGCTCCCTAGGGGGGGCACAGGCTGTTGTCGCTGAAGTGCATGAAACGTAGAATCATTTCATACCTCTTCCTCGACATACTCTGGGAGAAAATGAGGGTAGAGCAGATGGGGCTACTGCTCCAGTAGGAGCGAATGGAGGGTTCCTTTATGATGCCCATCAGCATAGTCAATGCCCAGAATTTTTTAAATTCTGGCACATTGATGGTGGCCCATTGCTGCTTTGCCAAATATGTTTCAGGCTTTGCAGCACGGAACTGATGGGCATATAAATTAGTTTGGGCGACAATGTTCCCCAATACATCATCGCCCAGAAACACCTCCAGAAACTGTTGGGGGCTAAATCCTGCAACATCCATATTGATGCCAGGCTTTGTTGTGAAGAGTGGGATATCTGGCCTCTGGAGATGAGGTGTTACCCACTTTTCAGCGACAATGGCAGCAACACGCCTCCTTCTGGCAGGGGGCTGGCAGGGGGGCTAGCAGCCACAGATACATCACTATCAGTTGAGACTGCATCTAATGATGTACACAGGCATATGAGCATATGGCAGGGTCAAAATTGGGGTCTTAGTCAGACATAGAGGCATCCTATATAGCTACATATTTTTTGTGTCATTTTTTTTTTGTCACAGAAAAAAAAAATTACTAAACAAAAAAAAAACACACAAAATTTAAATTTAAATGAACTAAATGGCTTTGAAAAGAGCCTTTGGGGCTCGCAAAAAAATTACTAAAAAAAATTAACCCCTAAAAAAATGCAGACAGCAAAAAGTACAGCTATGCTACTGACGGTGATTTATAGTGATCACTGGCAAGCTAGGGATTAATGGCTCTGAAAATTAAATTAGCTAAATGGCGACTTCCGGTAGGAGGAGCAAGTGCATGCTGTTGGCCCGCGCTCTCCTACAAGCCGACGAGAGTTCCAGGTTTCGTCGACCTGCCAGCTTCCTTGACCGAGACGCTAACCCCTGGTCTGGATACCTTTGATGCCCTACACTGGTGGGGCCTAGTGGGCGGAAGTCACCACAACGGCTAAAGGCTGGCTAGCCGTCGCTGGGGAGTCCAGATCGCTGGGGTAGGAGCACACAGGCCAAGTGGGAGCAAAGCTGGGAATCTAGCTGTAAAAGTCCCTCTGATACACAGGGTGAAGTTAAGTCAACCTGCTTGTGTAAACATTTATGTGCAGTTAAAACAGCAGGGTAGATCCCAGTAAATTTGATCAGCTATTGACCCGTGGGTTTAAAGGGATACCTGCGACGATCAACAGTAATATTCTGTGTGCCCAGGATTAAGATCAGCGCAAAACTGTCTTAACTTTACACCGTGGAGATCTTTTCCCCCTCCCTTAGGAACAAATTATATATTAAGTGAGGGAGGCCTGCAATAGTAGGAGGAAGCTCTCAGTTCATTAAAACCCTCAATTGCAAAAGGAGAGGGAAGAGGCACTTGGCATGAAAGTAGGAATGGGATCTATAAACCATGAGTGTGATATATCCTCTCGCCCTGATACAAGTTAAAAGAGAAAGATATAGAAAAGGGAAAAACTTTTGACAGTCATTATTGAGCCATTAGCTGCTAAAAGGTATTGTGTGTGGTGGACATTTGTGTCACTTCAGAGGGCCAAACTCTGTGGTGCTCTGCTTGAACTTGCCCAAGTTGAATACCCTGTCTAAAAAGGGCAGCTTTTTGAGCCCAAAGAGACTATTGTAATACAAGCAATATGAATGAACTTAGCTATATTATAAGAACACTGTTTAACGATGGCTGAAAGTTGAAGAAGATCTTTAATTTTGTCTAAAAAGGGCAGCTTTTTGAGCCCAAAGAGATTATTGAAATGCAAGTAATGTGAATGTCTATAGCTATATTATAGGAATATTGTTTAACGGCCGTTGAAAACTGAAGTCTTCTCACTTTTCAGAGAGTTAATAAAGGCTGGGTTGGGATTGTTAGATACAAGGTAACCTAGTATAGCTCCTAGCAGATATTAGTTTGACTATTGGTAATAAGAGAAGCCCTGATACTAGGAAGGTGTTTGATTCCCTAGTCATTTAAATGGTTCAATGACTGCAGTGAGCATGATATTAGCATATCTAACTAACAAATTAAATAGATTACCAGTGGTAAGAATAGCCAGGCCAATAAGCCCATTGCTGTGATAATCTAATCCATTAGGCCCCAGTGAATGGTAGATACTGTATCTGCATGAAAAGTGACTGCATATCAAACATATTGAAAGCTGTAGAAATATTTAGATACCTTGATAATTATAGAGGTGCTTGTCCTTTACTTTAAGGTGCCCAGTTGATTGTGTTGAGTTGGACACCATTGTACTTAGTTTTTAACACAGCCAGATGACTGGTTGAAAGAAACAGAATTTATGCTTACCTGATAAATTACTTTCTCTTACAGTGTATCCAGTCCACGGATTCATCCTTACTTGTGGGATATTCTCATTCCCTGCAGGAAGTGGCAAAGAGAGCACACAGCAGAGCTGTCCATATAGCTCCCCCTCAGGCTCCGCCCCCCCAGTCATTCGACCGACGGTTAGGAGAAAAAGGAGAAACCATAGGGTGCAGTGGTGACTGTAGTTTTAAACAAAAAATTTTTTTTTTATCCTGACTTAAATGCCAGGGCGGGCCGTGGACTGGATACACCGTAAGAGAAAGTAATTTATCAGGTAAGCATAAATTCTGTTTTCTCTTACAAGGTGTATCCAGTCCACGGATTCATCCTTACTTGTGGGATACCAATACCAAAGCTTTAGGACACGGATGAAGGGAGGGAACAAGTCAGGTAACCTAAACGGAAGGCACCACTGCTTGCAAAACCTTTCTCCCAAAAATAGCCTCCGAAGAAGCAAAAGTATCGAATTTGTAAAATTTGGCAAAAGTATGCAGTGAAGACCACGTCGCTGCCTTACAAATCTGTTCAACAGAAGCCTCATTTTTGAAAGCCCATGTGGAAGCCACAGCTCTGGTGGAATGAGCTGTAATTCGTTCAGGAGGCTGCTGTCCAGCAGTCTCATAAGCCAATCGGATGATGCTTTTCAGCCAGAAGGAAAGAGAGGTAGCAGTCGCTTTCTGACCTCTCCTCTTACCAGAATAGACAACAAACAAGGATGATGTTTGTCTGAAATTTTTAGTTGCTTTTAAATAGAATTTTAAAGCACGAACCACATCAAGATTGTGTAATAGTCGTTCCTTCTTAGAAACTGGATTAGGACACAGAGAAGGAACAATGATTTCCTGGTTAATATTCTTATTAGAAACAACTTTCGGAAGAAAACCAGGTTTGGTACGCAAAACAACCTTATCTGCATGGAACACCAGATAGGGTGAATTACACTGCAAAGCAGACAATTCTGAAACTCTTCGAGCAGAAGAAATAGCTACCAAAAACAAAACCTTCCAAGATAATAACTTAATATCTATGGAATGTAAAGGTTCAAACGGAACCCCTTGAAGAACTGAAAGAACTAAATTAAGACTCCATGGAGGAGCCACAGGTTTATAGACAGGCTTAATTCTGACTAAAGCCTGTGCAAACACTTGAACGTCAGGTACTTCTGCCAGACGCTTGTGTAACAGGATAGACAGAGCAGATATCTGTCCCTTTAAAGAACTAGCTGACAAACCTTTCTCCAATCCTTCTTGGAGAAAAGACAATATCCTGGGAATCCTAATCTTACTCCACGAGTAACCCTTGGATTCACACCAACAAAGATATTTCCGCCATATCTTATGGTAAATCTTCCTGGTGACAGGCTTTCTAGCCTGGATCAGAGTATCTATAACCGATTCAGAGAACCCACGCTTAGACAGAATTAAGCGTTCAATCTCCAAGCAGAGAAACTAGATTTGGATGCTTGAATGGACCTTGAATTAGAAGATCCTGCCTCGATGGCAGTGTCCAAGGTGGAACAGATGACATGTCCACTAGGTCTGCATACCAAGTCCTGCGTGGCCACGCAGGCACTATCAGAATTACCGAAGCCTTCTCCTGTTTGATTCTGGCTACCAGCCGAGGGAGAAGGGGAAACGGTGGAAAGACATAAGCCAGAATGAAGGACCAAGGCGCTACTAGAGCATCTATCATTGCCGCCTTGGGGTCCCTGGACCTGGATCCGTAAAGAGGAAGTTTGGTGTTCTGACGGGACGCCATCAGATCCAATTCTGGAATGCCCCATAGCTGGGTCAGCTGAGCAAAAACCTCCGGGTGGAGTTCCCACTCCCCCGGGTGAAAAGTCTGGCGACTTAGAAAATCCGCCTCCCAGTTGTCTACTCCTGGGATGTGAATTGCAGATAGGTGGCAGGAGTGATCCTCCGCCCATTTGATGATCTTGGTTACTTCCTTCATCGCTAGGGAGCTCTTTGTTCCTCCCTGATGATTGATGTACGCTACAGTCGTGATGTTGTCCGACTGAAATCTGATGAATTTGGCCAGCCGCTAGTTGAGGCCATGCCTGGAGCGTGTTGAATATCGCTCTCAGTTCCAAAATGTTTATCGGGAGAAGAGATTCTTCCCAAGACCATAGGCCCTGAGCTTTCAGGGAGCCCCAGACCGCGCCCCAGCCTAACAGACTTGCGTCGGTCGTTACAATGATCCACTCCGGTCTGCGGAAGCACATTCCCTGAGACAGGTGATCCTGAGACAACCAACAGAGAAGAGAATCTCTGGTTTTCTGGTCCAGTTGGATTTGAGGAGACAAATCTGCATAATCCCCATTCCACTGTTTGAGCATGCACAGTTGCAGTGGTCTGAGATGAATTCGGGCAAAAGGACCACGTCCATTGCCGCAACCATTAATCCGATTACCTCCATGCACTGAGCTACAGAAGGCAGAGGAATGGAATGAAGAACTCGGCAAGTAGTTAAAAGCTTTAACTTCCTGACCTCCGTCAGAAATATTTTCATTTCTACCGAGTCTATTAGTGTTCCCAGGAAGGGAACCCTTGTGAGCGGGGACAGAGAACTTTTTTCGACGCTCACCTTCCACCCGTGAGACCTTAGAAAGGCCAGAAAAATGTCCGTATGAGCCTTGGCTCTGTGAAAAGACGACGCCTGTATTAAGATGTCGTCTAGGTAAGGTGCTACTGCAATGCCCCGCGGTCTTAGTACCGCTAGGAGGGACCCTAGCACCTTTGTAAAAATTCTGGGAGCAGTGGCCAA
This sequence comes from Bombina bombina, assembly GCF_027579735.1. Lineage (NCBI taxonomy): Eukaryota > Metazoa > Chordata > Amphibia > Anura > Bombinatoridae > Bombina > Bombina bombina. The sequence continues at coordinate 1,177,381,588 of NC_069502.1, forward strand.
CCCGAAAGGAAGGGCCACGAACTGGTAATGCTTGTCCAGAAAGGCGAACCTTAGGAACTGATGGTGATCTTTGTGGATAGGAATATGTAGGTACGCATCCTTTAGATCCACGGTAGTCATATATTGACCTTCCTTGATCATCGGCAAAATTGTCCGAATGGTTTCCATTTTGAATGATGGAACTCTGAGGAATTTGTTTAGAATTTTTAGATCCAGGATTGGCCTGAAAGTTCCTTCCTTTTTGGGAACTACAAACAGGTTTGAGTAAAAACCAAGTCCTTGTTCTGCAATTGGAACTGGATATATCACTCCCATCTTTAGTAGATCTTCTACACAGCGTAAGAACGCCTGTTTCTTTGTCTGGTCTGAAGACAAACGAGAAATGTGGAACCTTCCCCTTGGAGGAGAGTCCTTGAATTCTAGAAGATATCCCTGAGCAACGATTTCTAATGCCCAGGGATCTGGGACATCTCTTGCCCAAGCCTGAGCAAAGAGAGAGAGTCTGCCCCCTACCAGATCCGGTCCCTGAGCGGGGGCCACCCCTTCATGCTGTCTTAGTAGCAGCCGCAGGCTTCTTGGCCTGTTTACCTTTGTTCCAGCCCTGCAAGAGTTTCCAGGTTGCTTTGGGCTGTGAAGCGTTACCCTCTTGCTTTGCGTTTGCAGAGATTGAAGCAGGGCCGCTCCTGAAGTTGCGAAAGGAGCGAAAATTACCCTTGTTTTTGGCCTTAAACGGTCTATCTTGCGGGAGGGCATGGCCCTTTCCCCCAGTGATATCCGAAATAATTTCTTTCAACTCGGGGCCAAAAAGGGTCTTTCCCTTGAAAGGAATATTTAGTAATTTTGTTTTGGACGACACGTCAGCCGACCATGATTTGAGCCAAAGCGCTCTCCGCGCCATAATGGCAAAACCAGAATTTTTTGCCGCTAACTTAGCTAATTGTAAAGCGGCATCTGTGATAAAAGAATTAGCCAGCTTTAGGGCATGAATTCTATCCATGACTTCGTCATATGAAGTCTCCCTCTGGAGCGACTCCTCCAGTGCCTCAAACCAAAAAGCCGCTGCAGTAGTTACAGGAATAATGCAGGCAATCGGTTGAAGAAGGAAACCTTGTTGAACAAATATTTTCTTTAGTAAACCTTCTAATTTTTTATCCATAGGATATTTGAAAGCACAACTGTCTTCTATTGATATGGTTGTGCGCTTGGCTAGTGTTGAAACTGCTCCCTCTACCTTAGGGACCGTCTGCCACACGTCCCGCCTGGGGTCAGTTATGGGGAACATTTTCTTAAAGATAGGGGGGGGGGAAAGGTACACCTGGTCTCTCCCACTCCCTAGTCACAATATCCGCCACCCTCTTCGGGATCGGAAACGCATCAGTGTATACAGGGACTTCTAGAAACTTGTCCATTTTACACAATTTTTCTGGGACCACCATGGGGTCGCAATCATCCAGCGTAGCTAAAACCTCCTTAAGCAGTACGCGGAGGTGTTCCAGCTTAAATTTAAATGCTAAGGAATCTGATTCTGCCCGCTGAGAAACCTTTCCTGTGTCAGAAATTTCTCCCTCGGACAGCACATCCCTCACTGCCACTTCAGAGTGTTGTGAGGGTACAACGGATAAATCATCCAAAGCTTCTGATTGCTCATCCTCTGTTCTTAAAACTGAGCTATCACGCTTTTTAGGAAAAACTGGCAGTTTGGATAGAAAAGCCGCAAGGGAATTATCCATGACTGCTGCTAATTGTTGTAATGTAATAGGGGCCAATGCGCTAGAGGTACTAGGCATCGCTTGCGCGGGCGTAACTGGTGTCGATACATGGGGAGAGGAAGGAGGACTATCCTCATTACCTTCCGTTAAAGAATCATCTTGTGCAACATTTTTAAGTGTCACTGCGTGGTCTTTAAAATGCTTAGATACCTTAGCACACTTTAAACACAAATGTAAATGGGGTTCCGCAATGGCTATTAAACACATAGAACAACGTCTATCTGAAGGCTCTGACATGTTAAACAGACTTAGACAGCACTCAAATACAGAAAAATACAATTTTAGAAAAAACAGTACTGTGCCTTTAAATAATAAAAAGCGCACACTTTTTTACTAAATCTCAAAAAATAACCCAATCTTTATGAAATTTTCACCATATGATCCTAATGCTTTGAAATGATGAAATGATTGCACAGTGAATTTCAAGTCAATTAACCCCTTAATGGCCAAACCGGAGCAAAGTAAAGCTGGCAACCGGTTAGCAAACTACAGCACCATGCCACAGCAATCTGCTGTGGCCCTACCTTCCTTGGGGATTAGTTTTGATAGAAAATAAGCCTCTATGAAGTCCTCAAGTAATCTTTGGACCCTCCACGTGAAGCTGCATGAAGCTGTCTGCAATAACAACTGCGCAATTGAGGCGCGAAATTTAGGCCCCCTCCCTCTCCACTCTGGAGTTGTGGGGCCTTTACAAGCCTAAATAGGTGTCTAAATATATGCCATGTGGAATAAACCCCATAAAACAAATTTTTGTTATAAAATAATCGATTGTCCCTTAACAGTGTCCACCAGTGTTTTGAGCCCTTTTAAATAAGCCTTCCTTCTATACTAAGTCTCAGAATATGGCTTACCTTCCCCACATGGGGATTCTTGTCAGTCTTCTAGCATTACTAAGTCTTGACTAGAAAAAAATGACTGAACATACCTTATAGCAGTTAAGCCTGCAAACTGTTCCCCCCAACTGAAGTTTTCTGGTACTCCCCAGTCCTGTGTGGGAACAGCAATGGATTTTAGTTACAACATGCTAAAATCGTTTTCCTCTCAGCAGAAATCTTCATCACTTTCTGCCACAGAGTAAATAGTACAAACCGGCACTATTTTAAAAATAACAAACTCTTGATTGAAGAAATAAAAACTACAACTCTAACACCACATTCACTTTATCCTCCCGTGGAGATGCTACTTGTTAGAGCGGCAAAGAGAATGACTGGGGGGGCGGAGCCTGAGGGGGAGCTATATGGACAGCTCTGCTGTGTGCTCTCTTTGCCACTTCCTGTAGCGAATGAGAATATCCCACAAGGATGAATCCGTGGACTGGATACACCTTGTAAGAGAAATAGGTAAGACAACAAGGGTTTTGTTGTAACAACCTAGTTTATCTGGTCACAGTGAAGTGCGTACACTGTATCTCTAGGACATTTTTGTATATTAAGACATATTCTACCAGAAATAGTGTTAATAACTAATCAAAAACAACTGTGTTAATCTTATGTCAAAGTTATTGACCTATCTCACTCATTAACTTGGACGTTAAGGTCTACACCAAGATACTAGCCAATCGGCTTAGCTCCCTACTCCCCAGTGTGATCCATAGAGACCAGGTGGGTTTTGTCACTAGCCGGCAGGGCACAGATAGTACACAACGGCTATTAAAAACAGAATTTATGCTTACCTGATAAATTACTTTCTCCAACGGTGTGTCCGGTCCACGGCGTCATCCTTACTTGTGGGAATATCTCTTCCCCAACAGGAAATGGCAAAGAGTCCCAGCAAAGCTGGCCATATAGTCCCTCCTAGGCTCCGCCCACCCCAGTCATTCGACCGACGGACAGGAGGAAAAATATAGGAGAAACCATATGGTACCGTGGTGACTGTAGTTAGAGAAAATAATTCATCAGACCTGATTAAAAAACCAGGGCGGGACGTGGACCGGACACACCATTGGAGAAAGTAATTTATCAGGTAAGCATAAATTCTGTTTTCTCCAACATTGGTGTGTCCGGTCCACGGCGTCATCCTTACTTGTGGGAACCAATACCAAAGCTTTAGGACACGGATGAAGGGAGGGAGCAAATCAGGTTACCTAAACGGAAGGCACCACGGCTTGCAAAACCTTTCTCCCAAAAATAGCCTCCGAAGAAGCAAAAGTATCAAATTTGTAAAATTTGGCAAAAGTGTGCAGTGAAGACCAAGTCGCTGCCTTACATATCTGGTCAACAGAAGCCTCGTTCTTGAAGGCCCATGTGGAAGCCACAACCCTAATGGAGTGAGCTGTGATTCTTTCAGGAGGCTGCCGTCCGGCAGTCTCATAAGCCAATCGGATGATGCTTTTAAGCCAAAAGGAAAGAGAGGTAGAAGTCGCTTTTTGACCTCTCCTTTTACCAGAATAGACAACAAACAAAGAAGATGTTTGTCTGAAATCTTTTGTAGCCTCTAAATAGAATTTTAGAGCACGGACTACGTCCAAATTGTGTAACAAACGTTCCTTCTTTGAAACTGGATTCGGACATAAAGAAGGTACAACTATCTCCTGGTTAATATTCTTGTTAGAAACAACCTTTGGAAGAAAACCAGGCTTAGTACGCAAAACCACCTTATCTGCATGGAACACCAGATAGGGCAGAGAACACTGCAGAGCAGATAACTCTGAAACTCTTCTAGCAGAAGAAATAGCAACCAAAAACAAAACTTTCCAAGATAGTAACTTAATATCTATGGAATGTAAAGGTTCAAACGGAACCCCTTGAAGAACTGAAAGAACTAGATTTAGACTCCCAGGAGGAGTCAAAGGTCTGTAAACAGGCTTGATCCTAACCAGAGCCTGAACAAATGCTTGAACACCTGGCACAGCTGCCAGTCTTTTGTGTAGTAAGACAGATAAAGCAGAGATCTGTCCCTTTAGAGAACTTGCAGATAATCCTTTCTCCAAACCTTCTTGTAGAAAGGAGAGAATCATAAGAATTTTTATCTTATTCCATGGAAATCCTTTGGATTCACACCAACAGATATATCTTTTCCATATTTTATGGTAAATCTTTCTAGTTACCGGTTTTCTGGCCTGAACCAGAGTATCTATCACAGAATCTGAAAACCCACGCTTTGATAGAATCAAGCGTTCAATCTCCAAGCCGTCAGCTGGAGGGAGACCAGATTTGGATGTTCGAATGGACCCTGAACAAGAAGGTCCTGTCTCAAAGGTAGCTTCCATGGTGGAACCGATGACATATTCACCAGGTCTGCATACCAAGTCCTGCGTGGCCACGCAGGAGCTATCAAGATCACCGAGGCCCTCTCCTGTTTGATCCTGGCTACCAGCCTGGGAATGAGAGGAAACGGTGGAAATACATAAGCTAGGTTGAAGGTCCAAGGTGCTACTAGTGCATCTACTAGAGTCGCCTTGGGATCCCTGGATCTGGACCCGTAGCAAGGAACCTTGAAGTTCTGACGAGACGCCATCAGATCCATGTCCGGAATGCCCCATAATTGAGTTAGTTGGGCAAAGATCTCCGGGTGGAGTTCCCACTCCCCCGGATGGAATGTCTGACGACTCAGAAAATCCGCTTCCCAGTTTTCCACACCTCGGATGTGGATCGCAGATAGGTGGCAGGAGTGATCCTCCGCCCATTGAATTATTTTGGTCACTTCTTTCATCGCCAGGGAACTCCTTGTTCCCCCCTGATGATTGATATACGCAACGGTCGTCATGTTGTCTGATTGGAATCTTATGAATCTGGCCTTTGCTAGCTGAGGCCAAGCCCTGAGAGCATTGAAGATCGCTCTTAGTTCCAGAATGTTTATCGGGAGAAGAGACTCTTCCCGAGACCATAGTCCCTGAGCTTTCAGGGATTCCCAGACCGCGCCCCAGCCCACTAGACTGGCGTCGGTCGTGACAATGACCCACTCTGGTCTGCGGAAGCTCATTCCCTGGGATAGATGGTCCAGGGTCAGCCACCAACGGAGTGAATCTCTGGTCTTCTGATCTACCTGAATCATTGGAGACAAGTCTGTATAGTCCCCATTCCACTGTTTGAGCATGCACAGTTGTAATGGTCTTAGATGAATTCGTGCAAAAGGAACTATGTCCATTGCTGCAACCATCAACCCTACTACTTCCATGCACTGCGCTATGGAAGGACGTGGAACAGAATGAAGAACTTGACAAATGCTTAGAAGTTTTGACTTTCTGACCTCTGTCAGAAAAATCCTCATTTCTAAGGAATCTTTTATTGTTCCCAAGAAGGGAACTCTTGTTGACGGAGACAGAACTTTTTTCTATGTTCACCTTCCATCCGTGAGATCTGAGAAAGGCCAGAACGATGTCTGTATGAGCCTTTGCTTTTGACAGGGACGACGCTTGTATTAGAATGTCGTCCAAGTAAGGTACTACTGCAATGCCCCTCGGTCTTAGAACCGCTAGAAGGGACCCTAGTACCTTTGTGAAAATCCTTGGAGCAGTGGCTAACCCGAATGGGAGGGCCACAAACTGGTAATGTTTGTCCAGAAAGGCGAACCTTAGGAACTGATGATGTTCTTTGTGGATAGGAATATGTAGGTACGAATCCTTTAGATCCATGGTAGTCATAAATTGACCTTCCTGGATAGTGGGTAGAATCGTTCGAATGGTTTCCATCTTGAACGATGGTACCCTGAGAAATTTGTTTAGGATCTTCAAATCCAAAATTGGCCTGAAAGTTCCCTCTTTTTTGGGAACTACGAACAGATTTGAATAAAATCCCATTCCTTGTTCCTTTATTGGAACTGGGTGTATCACTCCCATCTTTAACAGGTCTTCTACACAATGTAAGAACGCCTGTCTCTTTATTTGGTTTAAGGATAAGTGAGACATGTGGAACCTTCCCCTTGGGGGTAGTTCCCTGAATTCCAGAAGATAACCCTGAGAAACTATTTCTAGTGCCCAGGGATCCTGAACATCTCTTGCCCAAGCCTGAGCAAAGAGAGAGAGTCTTCCCCCTACTAGATCCGGTCCCGGATCGGGGGCTACTCCTTCATGCTGTTTTGTTAGCAGCAGCAGGCTTCTTGGCCTGCTTACCCTTGTTCCAGCCTTGCATTGGTTTCCAGGCTGGTTTGGGTTGTGAGGCATTACCCTCTTGCTTAGAGGATGCAGAATAAGAGGCCGGTTCGTTCCTGAAATTGCGAAAGGAACGAAAATTAGACTTATTCTTGGCCTTGAAAGGCCTATCTTGTGGAAGGGCGTGGCCCTTTCCCCCAGTGATGTCTGAGATAATCTCTTTCAATTCTGGTCCAAATAGAGTTTTACCTTTGAAAAGGGATGTTAAGCAATTTTGTCTTGGATGACACATCCGCTGACCAAGACTTTAGCCAAAGCGCTCTGCGCGCCAAGATTGCAAACCCTGAATTTTTCGCCGCTAATCTAGCTAATTGCAAAGCGGCATCTAAAATAAAAGAGAGTTAGCCAACTTAAGTGCGTGAACTCTGTCCATAACCTCCTCATATGGAGTCTCTCTACTGAGCGACTTTTCTAGTTCCTCGAACCAGAACCACGCTGCTGTAGTGACAGGAACAATGCACGAAATGGGATGTAGAAGGTAACCTTGCTGTACAAAAATCTTTTTAAGCAAACCCTCCAATTTTTTATCCATAGGATCTTTGAAAGCACAACTATCCTCGATAGGAATAGTAGTGCGCTTGTTTAGAGTAGAAACTGCCCCCTCGACCTTAGGGACTGTCTGCCATAAGTCCTTTCTGGGGTCGACCATAGGAAATAATTTCTTAAATATAGGGGGGGGGACAAAAGGTATGCCGGGCTTTTCCCACTCCTTATTCACTATGTCCGCCACCCGCTTGGGTATAGGAAAAGCGTTGGGGTGCACCGGAACCTCTAGGAACTTGTCCATCTTACATAATTTCTCTGGAATGACCAAGTTGTCACAATCATCCAGAGTAGATAACACCTCTTTAAGCAGTGCGCGGAGATGTTCTAATTTAAATGTCACAACATCAGGTTCAGCTTGTTGAGAAATTTTTCCTGAATCTGAAATTTCCCCATCTGACAAAACCTCCCTCATGGCCACTTCAGATTGGTGTGAGGGTATGACAGAACAATTATCATCAGCGCCCTCCTGCTCTTCAGTGTTTAAAACAGAGCAATCGCGCTTTCTCTGATATGTAGGCATTTTGGATCAAATATTTGCTATGGAGTTATCCATTACAGCCGTCAATTGTTGCATGGTAATAAGCATTGGCGCGCTAGATGTACTAGGGGCCTCCTCCGTGGGCAAAACTGGTGTAGACATAGTAGGAGATGATGTAGTATCATGTTTACTCCCCTCATCTGAGGAATCATCTTGGGCAATTTCATTATCTGTGGCAGTACTGTCCTTACTATGTTTGGAGGCTATGGCACAATTATCACACAAATTTAAATGGGGAGACACATTGGCTTTCATACATATAGAACATAGCTTATCCGAAGGCACAGACATGTTAAACAGGCTTAAACTTGTCAATAAAGCACAAAAAACGTTTTAAAAACAAAACCGTTACTGTCTCTTTAAATTTTAAACAGAAAACACTTTATTACTGAATATGTGAAAAAGTATGAAGGAATTGTTCAAAAATTACCAAAATTTCACCACAGTGTCTTAAAGCATTAAGAGTATTGCACACCAATTTTCAGAGCTTTAACCCTTAAAATAACGGAACCGTAGCCGTTTACAAATTTAACCCCTATACAGTCCCAGCTATAGCCTTTGCTGTGACCTAACCAAGCCCAGAGGGGAATACGATACCAAGTGACGCCTTCTAGAAACTTTTCCAGCTACTTTCAGATCCTCACACATGCATCTGCATGTCTTGCTCTCAAAAACAACTGCGCAGTAATGGCGCGAAAATGAGGCTCAGCCTACAACTGGGAAGGCCCTCCCTGACTGGAAAAGGTGTCTAACATAGTGCCTGCCGTTAAAAAACGTTCCCCAAGTTTATAAATGTGAATTATCAGCATAAACATGTATAAAATGCCCAAATAAAGCAATCGATTTAGCCCATAAAAGTGTCTACCAGTTTTATAGCCCATATTAAGCCCTTTATTCTGTTTGCTTGACTAAGAAAATGGCTTACCGGTCCCCATGAGGGGAAATGACAGCCTTCCAGCATTACATGGTCTTGTTAGAAATATGGCTAGTCATACCTTAAGCAGAAAAGTCTGCTAACTGTTTCCCCCAACTGAAGTTACTTCATCTCAACAGTCCTATGTGGAAACAGCAATCGATTTTAGTTACTGTCTGCTAAAATCATCTTCCTCTCACAAACAGAAATCTTCATCCTTTTCTGTTTCAGAGTAAATAGTACATACCAGCACTATTTTAAAATAACAAACACTTGATAGAAGAATAAAAAACTACATTTAAACACCAAAAAACTCTTAACCATCTCCGTGGAGATGTTGCCTCTGCAACGGCAAAGAGAATGACTGGGGTAGGCGGAGCCTAGGAGGGACTATATGGCCAGCTTTGCTGGGACTCTTTGCCATTTCCTGTTGGGGAAGAGATATTCCCACAAGTAAGGATGACGCCGTGGACCGGACACACCAATGTTGGAGAAACATATTTTTGGAAGTTGATAGTTCCCGGAGGCCCCTGCTCACCCTGTCTTTCGATTTCGAGAAGGGTGCGCTGGGAGTAACTGACTGCAGTGCTTGATGTGGTAGGCTTGCCAGACGGGTTCAGGCGTGCGGTTTAGAAAGTGGGAATAAGAAGGGCGACTCCTAGTGCAGAGCAATAAAGCAGAAACACCCTGTATTTTAATCCCAGGTGTAAGGGTACTCACAATTTGAAGCGCACACAATAGTGCAAGTATCACCTACTGGGTATATTACAGTGGCCCAGTGCACATATTAATCTCAAAGGCGTCTGCAAAAGTCACCAATGTGTCCTTTGTTGTTAGGCGTTCTCAGCCGTATAAAAACAGAAGACTCAAGATGTTTTTTTAAAAAAGTAAAAAACTTTATATGATATAGATTTAAAAATCAAGATAACAATGGACAGTAGTAGAATATATAAAAACAATCACGTATTACACGCTACGCATTTCTCGGCATTAACCACGCCGTTTCCTCAGGCTAGTAATACTGGAAGCTAACAAGAGTCTCCTTTTAAACCTACTTGTGACCAATAAAAAAAACTCTGTACCTCCCTCTAATACAGGTGATATATAATTAGCTCTCGAGTGGATATACTGGTATAAGTAAACTAAAAATATATGGATACTAAGAATACATAAAAAATAATAAAATACTGGACAAAAATAAAAACCCTGTATCTATGAAGCTGCATGAGCCCCGAATAAATAGTTAGTTACATTCCGAACATATATAGCAACTTCTAAATGTATAGGACTGATGTGTGAAATTTAACGAATGAGGTAACTGACAAAATGTAATATATTACAACTCTAAACACATAATATAATAAGGGTATTGATGAAATGACCTAGAGAAAGCACGATGTCAGAAAACTGGCGAAATAGATCTGACGTTATTCAGATTTGAATAAACAAAGAAGGTGTGTACCTCTGGACGAATGTTGTTAAAAAATAAATGACGTATCGCCACTGTTAGCGGTAAGTCTCTACGGACCAATACAATTTTCTCGAATATAAAGAGGGTGTGATGGCGTGAGCCAATACAACCTCTCTAACAGATAGTGCATCCAGCAGTGTACTATATGAAGGTGTAAAAGACCAGTGTGTGGGGGTAAAAAGAAACGATCATATGCAACATATTCCGTTAAATTTTGTCCACGAATGCATTATATCTACAGATAGAATATACCATTTCCCATATAACACTAAATGCATAAAGATACGAGTGGAAAATACGACTATGTGCGGTAGACTATCCAAATAAAATTGTGAATCTTTATATTATGCATGTTCATGTGTCTGTGACACAAACTATGTTAGATCACAACTAATATAAATATCTAAGGTAGAATAGACCGATGTAATGAACTATGAAAAAATGTGTGAAAGCAAATCTAAAAAGACCCAAATGTGAATAGATTTATTTCTTATGATGTGGAACAATATCTATGTACAGGTTCTGTATGTGCGTCTATACTATAAGAATAATAAAGTGATGTGAAGTATAATATAAAGTAATGAAAAGAAATTCCTATCTTATATATTGTGGTAATGTATGTCCAAAAACATAAAGCATAAACGTGAAAATAAAGTGGTATGAATGTAGTGTATACGAATGTGTAAGATAAATGTATAGAAGTGAGGAATAATAATCCTATGATAAAATGTGTACAAGATGGAAATATATAATAATGTGATAAAAGATTACAATGTGTTGATGTGAATAAAAAGTAATAATATATCTAACTAAATATCCAAATGGGGGGGGGGGGGGGGAAATAGTGTAACTAGTGGGTCATACAGTACTAAGGATACTGTGATATGTAGAAAGACATAATGGTCAAAAAACATATATGTGATATATACATAAGTAAAACTAGTGGGTCGTATAATACTAAGGATACTGTGACATGTAGAATGAAATGATGGTCAAAACCATATATGTGATATATAAATGAGAGGGATGGTATTAAAATGCCTCAGTATCTATGACTTCATTTAAGCCATCAGGATAAAGGGACCCCAACTTATATATCCAGTAAGTTTCTCGCTGGCGAAGCCTGGACATTCTATTTTGCGAATTAATAACATAATTTATGCTTACCTGATAAATTTATTTCTCTTGTGGTGTATTCAGTCCACGGATCATCCATTACATGTGGGATATTCTCCTTCCCAACAGGAAGTTGCAAGAGGATCACCCTCAGCAGAGCTGCTATATAGCTCCTCCCCTAACTGCCATATCCAGTCATTCGACCGAAACTAGCCGAGAAAGGAGAAACCATAGGGTGCAGTGGTGACTGTAGTTTAAAATATAGACCTGCCTTAAAAGGACAGGGCGGGCCGTGGACTGGATACACCACAAGAGAAATAAATTTATCAGGTAAGCATAAATTATGTTTTCTCTTGTTAGGTGTATCCAGTCCACGGATCATCCATTACTTGTGGGATACCAATACCAAAGCTAAAGTACATGGATGAAGGGAGGGACAAGGCAGGTACTTAAATGGAAGGGACCACTGCCTGTAGAACCTTTCTCCCAAAAATAGCCTCCGAAGAAGCAAAAGTATCAAATTTGTAAAATTTTGAAAAGGTATGAAGCGAAGACCAAGTCGCCGCTTTGCAAATCTGTTCAACAGAAGCCTCATTTTTAAAGGCCCAGGTGGAAGCCACAGCTCTAGTAGAATGAGCTGTAATCCTTTCAGGGGGCTGCTGTCCAGCAGTCTCATAGGCTAAGCGTATTACGCTCCGAAGCCAAAAAGAAAGAGAGGTTTTAAAACTTTAAAGCACGGACTACGTCCAAATTATGTAAAAGACGTTCCTTCTTTGAAGAAGAATTAGGACACAATGATGGAACAACAATCTCTTGATTGATATTCTTGTTGGAAACTACCTTAGGTAAAAACCCAGGTTTTGTACGCAGAACTACTTTATCTGTATGGAAAATCAGATAAGGAGAATCACATTGTAAAGCTGATAACTCAGAGACTCTACGAGCCGAGGAAATAGCCATCAAAAACATAACTTTCCAAGATAAAAGTTTGATATCAATGGAATGAAGGGGTTCAAACGGAACTCCTTGAAGAACCTTAAGAACCAAGTTTAAGCTCCATGGAGGAGCAACAGGTTTAAACACAGGCTTAATTCTAACCAAAGCCTGACAAAATGCCTGGACGTCTGGAACCTCTGCCAGACGCTTGTGCAAAAGGATAGACAGAGCAGAAATCTGTCCCTTTAAAGAACTAGCTGATAATCCTTTATCCAAACCCTCTTGGAGAAAGGACAATATCCTAGGAATCCTAACCTTACTCCATGAGTAATTCTTGGATTCCCACTAATGAAGATATTTGCGCCATATCTTATGGTAGATTTTCCTGGTTACAGGCTTTCGTGCCTGTATTAAGGTATCAATGACTGACTCGGAGAAGCCACGCCTTGATAAAATCAAGCGTTCAATCTCAAGGCAGTCAGTCTCAGAGAAATTAGATTTGGATGATTGAAAGGACCTTGTAGTAGAAGGTCTTGTCTCAGAGGCAGAGGCCAAGGTGGAAAGGATGACATGTCCACTAGGTCTGCATACCAGGTCCTGCGTGGCCACGCAGGCGCGATCAAGATCACCGATGCTCTCTCGTGTTTGATTTTGGCAATCAGTCGAGGGAGCAGAGGAAACGGTGGAAACACATAAGCCAGGTTGAAGAACCACGGTGCTGCTAGAGCATCTATCATCGTCGCTTCTGGGTCCCTGGACCTGGATCCGTAACAAGGAAGCTTGGCGTTCTGGCGAGACGCCATGAGATCCAATTCTGGTGTGCCCCAACGATGAACCAATTGAGCAAACACCTCCGGATGGAGTTCCCACTCCCCCGGATGAAAAGTCTGACGACTTAGAAAATCCGCCTCCCAGTTCTCTACACCTGGGATATGGATCGCTGATAGATGGCAAGAGTGAGTCTCTGCCCAGCGAATTATCTTGGAGACTTCTAACATCGCTAGGGAGCTCCTGGTCCCCCCTTGATGGTTGATGTAAGCCACAATCGTGATGTTGTCCGGCTGAAATCTGATGAACCTCAGGGTTGCTAACTGAGGCCAAGCTAGAAGAGCATTGAATATTGCTCTTAACTCCAGAATATTTATTGGGAGGAGTTTCTCCTCCTGAGTCCACGATCCCTGAGCCTTCAGGGAATTCCAGACTGCACCCCAACCTAGAAGGCTGGCATCTGTTGTTACAATTGTCCAATCTGGCCTGCGAAAGGTCATACCTTTGGACAGATGGACCCGAGATAGCCACCAGAGAAGAGAATCTCTGGTCTCTTGATCCAGATTTAGCAGAGGGGACAAATCTGTGTAATCCCCATTCCACTGACTGAGCATGCATAATTTCAGCGGTCTGAGATGTAGGCGCGCAAATGGCACTATGTCCATCGCCGCTACCATTAAGCCGATCACTTCCATGCACTGAGCCACCGAAGGGCGGGGAATGTAGTGAAGAACACGGCAGGAATTTAGAAGCTTTGATAACCTGGACTCCGTCAGGTAAATTTTCATTTCTACAGAATCTATCAGAGTTCCTAGGAAGGAAAACCTTGTGAGGGGTGATAGAGAACTCTTTCCCTCGTTCACTTTCCACCCATGCGACCTCAGAAATGCCAACACTATGTCCGTATGAGATTTGGCAATTTGGAAGCTTGACGCCTGTATCAGGATGTCGTCTAGATAAGGGGCCACTGCTATGCCCCGTGGTCTTAGGACCGCCAGAAGAGACCCCAGAACCTTTGTAAAAATTCTTGGGGCTGTAGCTAACCCGAAGGGAAGAGCCACAAACTGGTAATGCCTGTCTACATAGGCAAACCTTAGGAACCAATGATGATCTTTGTGAATCGGTATGTGAAGGTAAGCATCCTTCAAATCCACTGTGGTCATGTACTGACCCTCCTGGATCATAGGTAGGATTGTCCGAATAGTTTCCATTTTGAACAATGGAACTCTGAGGAATTTGTTTAAGATCTTTAGATCCAAAATTGGTCTGAAGGTTCCCTCTTTTTTGGGAACCACAAACAGATTTGAATAAAATCCCTGTCCTTGTTCCATCTGTGGAACTGGATGGATCACTCCCATTATTAGGAGGTCTTGCACACAGCGTAAGAATGCCTCTTTCTTTATCTGGTTTACAGATAATCTCGAAAGGTGAAATCTCCCTTGTGGGGGGGAAGCTTTGAAGTCCAGAAGATATCCCTGAGATATGATCTCCAACGCCCAGGGATCCTGAACATCTCTTTCCCACGCCTGGGCGAAGAGAGAAAGTCTGCCCCCTACTAGATCCGTTGCCGGATAGGGGGCCGTTCCTTCATGCTGTCTTAGAGGCAGCAGCAGGCTTTCTGGCCTGCTTGCCTTTGCTCCAGGCCTGGTTAGATTTCCAGGCCGGCTTGGATTGCGCAAAAGTTCCCTCTTGTTTTGTAGCAGAGGAAGTTGATGCTGCACCTGCCTTGAAGTTTCGAAAGGCACGAAAATTAGACTGTTTGGCCCTTGATTTGGCCCTGTCCTGAGGAAGGGTATGACCCTTACCTCCAGTAATGTCAGCAATAATTTCCTTCAAACCAGGCCCGAATAGGGTCTGCCCCTTGAAGGGAATGTTAAGTAATTTAGACTTTGAAGTCACGTCAGCTGACCAAGATTTAAGCCATAGCGCCCTACGTGCCTGGATGGCGAATCCAGAATTCTTAGCCGTTAGTTTAGTCAAATGAACAATGGCATCAGAAACAAAAGAATTAGCTAGCTTAAGTGTTCTAAGCTTGTCAAGTATTTCAGTCAATAGAGTAGCTGTCTGAAAGGCCTCTTCCAGAGACTCAAACCAGAACGCTGCAGCAGCAGTGACAGGAGCAATGCATGCAAGGGGCTGCAGGATAAAACCTTGTTGAATAAACATTTTCTTAAGGTAACCCTCTAATTTTTTATCCAATGGATCTGAAAAAGCACAACTGTCCTCGACAGGGATAGTGGTACGCTTTGCTAAAGTAGAAACTGCTCCCTCCACCTTAGGGACCGTCTGCCATAAGTCCCGTGTGGTGGCGTCTATTGGAAACATTTTTCTAAAAATAGGATGGGGGGAAAACGGCACACCGGGTCTGTCCCACTCCTTAGTAATAATTTCTGTAAACCTTTTAGGTATTGGAAAAACATCAGTACACACCGGCACAGCATAGTATTTATCCAGTCTACACAATTTCTCTGGCACTGCAATTGTGTCACAGTCATTCAGAGCAGCTAAAACCTCTCCAAGCAACACCCGGAGGTTCTCAAGCTTAAATTTAAAAGTAGACATATCTGAATCAGGTTTCCCCGAGTCAGAGACGTCACCCACAGACTGAAGCTCTTCCTCAGCTTCTGCATATTGTGACGCAGTATCAGACATGGGCCTTAAAACATCTGCGCGCTCTGTATTACGTCTAACCCCAGAGCTATCGCGCTTTCCTCTGAATTCAGGCAGTCTGGCTAATACCGCTGACAGGGTATTATCCATGATTGCCGCCATGTCCTGCAAAGTAATCTCTATGGGCATCTTTGATGTACTTGGCGCCATTTTAGCGTAAGTCCCTTGAGCGGGAGTCAAAGGGTCCGACACGTGGGGAGAGTTAGTCGGCATAACTTCCCCCTCGTCAGAATCCTCTGGTGATAATTCTTTTAAAGATAACAGCTGATCTTTATTGTTTAAAGTGAAATCAATACATTTAGTACACATTCTCTTATGGGGTTCCACCATGGCTTTTAAACATAATGAACAAGGAGTTTCCTCTATGTCAGACATGTTTATACAGACTAGCAATGAGACTAGAAAGCTTGGAAAACACTTTAAATCAAGTTAACAAGCAATATAAAAAAACGTTACTGTGCCTTTAAGAGAAACAAATTTTGCCAAAATTTGAAATAACAGTGAAAAAAGGCAGTTAAACTAACGAAATTTTTACAGTGTATGTAACAAGTTAGCAGAGCATTGCACCCACTTGCAAATGGATGATTAACCCCTTAATACAAAAAACAGATTAACAAAACGAAAAATATGTTTTTTAAACAGTCATAACAACTGCCACAGCTCCTACTTTTGAAGCCTTTTGAGCCCTTCAGAGATGTCCTATAGCATGCAGGGGGCTGAGGGAAGCTGAATGTCACAGTTTGTAATTTTAACTGCACCAACTGTAACTTTTATACTATAACAGTGGAAAGCCTCAGGAAACTGTTTCTAGGCAAAAATAAAGCCAGCCATGTGGAAAAAACTAGGCCCCAATAAGTTTTATCACCAAAGCATATATAAAAACGATTAAACATGCCAGCAAACGTTTTATATTGCACATTAATCAGAGTATATACCTCTGATAGCAAGCCTGATACTAGTCGCTATTAAATCACTGTATTTAGGCTTTAACTTACATTAATCCGGTATCAGCAGCATTTTCTAGCAAATTCCATCCCTAGAAAAACTTAACTGCACATACCTTATTGCAGGATACCCTGCACGCCATTCTCCCTCTGAAGTTACCTCACTCCTCAGACATATGTGAGAACGGCAGTGGATCTTAGTTACTTCTGCTAAGATCATAGAAAAACGCAGGCAGATTCTTCTTCTAAATGCTGCCTGAGATAAAATAGTACACTCCGGTACCATTTAAAAACAATAAACTTTTGATTGAAGAAAAAACTAACTATATTTTACCACTTTCCTCTAACTACCTCCAGCTATGTTGAGAGCTTGCAAGAGAATGACTGGATATGGCAGTTAGGGGAGGAGCTATATAGCAGCTCTGCTGTGGGTGATCCTCTTGCAACTTCCTGTTGGGAAGGAGAATATCCCACAAGTAATGGATGATCCGTGGACTGGATACACCTAACAATAGAAAATGGGAATACTTTCTAATGGTGTAATTTTCCTTACACATTTAGTAGTACCATGTACTAAGGTGTGATGTCTAGAAGTACTATATTTGTCAAGACCTCTTTCGATGCATCTCAAATGTTCTGACCATCTTTGTCTGACTTTTCTGCAGGTGCGGCCTATGTATTGAAGCCCACAAATGCAA
Organism: Bombina bombina; assembly: GCF_027579735.1. NCBI lineage: Eukaryota > Metazoa > Chordata > Amphibia > Anura > Bombinatoridae > Bombina > Bombina bombina. The sequence goes on from NC_069502.1 coordinate 1,177,399,046, forward strand.
GATATACAATAAATTACATAAGTGGAATTACAAGTCATCTTTTGTGTGAGTTTAAAAATGTCGCCAGTACTATGGGATATTATGGATTTACATCCATTGGTCATGTACTGGCACATGTGACATCTACTATGTTTACACCTGAAAGACCCTACTCGTGATTCATTGACTTGAGTATAGGGGGTTCTAAAAACAGAATTTATGCTTACCTGATAAATTACTTTCTCCAACGGTGTGTCCGGTCCACGGCGTCATCCTTACTTGTGGGATATTCTCTTCCCCAACAGGAAATGGCAAAGAGCCCAGCAAAGCTGGTCACATGATCCCTCCTAGGCTCCGCCTTCCCCAGTCATTCGACCGACGTAAAGGAGGAATATGCATAGGAGAAATCATATGATACCGTGGTGACTGTAGTTAGAGAAAATAATTCATCAGACCTGATTAAAAAACCAGGGCGGGCCGTGGACCGGACACACCGTTGGAGAAAGTAATTTATCAGGTAAGCATAAATTCTGTTTTCTCCAACATAGGTGTGTCCGGTCCACGGCGTCATCCTTACTTGTGGGAACCAATACCAAAGCTTTAGGACACAGATGATGGGAGGGAGCAAATCAGGTCACCTAGATGGAAGGCACCACGGCTTGCAAAACCTTTCTCCCAAAAATAGCCTCAGAAGAAGCAAAAGTATCAAATTTGTAAAATTTGGTAAAAAGTGTGCAGTGAAGACCAAGTCGCTGCCTTACATATCTGATCAACAGAAGCCTCGTTCTTGAAGGCCCATGTGGAAGCCACAGCCCTAGTGGAATGAGCTGTGATTCTTTCAGGAGGCTGCAGCCTCATAAGCCAATCGGATGATGCTTTTAAGCCAAAAAGAGAGAGAGGTAGAAGTTGCTTTTTGACCTCTCCTTTTACCAGAATAAACAACAAACAAGGAAGATGTTTGTCTGAAATCCTTTGTAGCCTCTAAATAGAATTTTAGAGCACGAACTACATCCAAATTGTGCAACAAACGTTCCTTCTTTGAAACTGGATTCGGACACAAAGAAGGCACAACTATCTCCTGGTTAATATTTTTGTTAGAAACAACTTTCGGAAGAAAACCAAGTTTAGTACGCAAAACCACCTTATCTGCATGGAACACCAGATAAGGAGGAGAACACTGCAGAGCAGATAACTCTGAAACTCTTCTAGCAGAAGAAATTGCAACCAAAAACAAAACTTTCCAAGATAATAACTTAATATCTACGGAATGTAAGGGTTCAAACGGAACCCCTTGAAGAACTGAAAGAACTAAATAAGGTTTGTAAACAGGCTTGATTCTAACCAGAGCCTGAACAAAAGCTTGAACATCTGGCACAGCCGCCAGCTTTTTGTGAAGTAAAACAGATAAAGCAGAAATCTGTCCCTTCAAAGAACTTGCAGATAATCCTTTCTCCAAACCCTCTTGCAGAAAGGATAGAATCTTAGGAATTTTTATCTTGTTCCATGGGAATCCTTTCGATTCGCACCAACAGATATATTTTTTCCATACTTTATGGTAAATTTTTCTAGTTACAGGCTTTCTAGCCTGAATAAGAGTATCAATGACAGAATCTGAGAACCCACGCTTTGATAAAATCAAGCGTTCAATCTCCAAGCAGTCAGTTGGAGTGAGGCCAGATTCGGATGTTCGAACGGACCTTGAACAAGAAGGTCCCGTCTCAAAGGTAGCTTCCATGGTGGAGCCGATGACATATTCACCAGGTCTGCATACCAAGTTCTGCGTGGCCACGCAGGAGCTATCAAGATCACCAAAGCCCTCTCCTGATTGATCCTGGCTACCAGCCTGGGAATGAGAGGAAACGGTGGGAATACATAAGCTAGGTTGAAGGTCCAGGGCGCTACTAGTGCATCTACTAGAGTCGCCTTGGGATCCCTGGATCTGGACCCGTAGCAAGGAACCTTGAAGTTCTGACGAGACGCCATCAGATCCATGTCTGGAATGCCCCATAATTGAGTTATGTGGGCAAAGATTTCCGGATGGAGTTCCCACTCCCCCGGATGAAATGTCTGACGACTCAGAAAATCCGCTTCCCAATTTTCCACCCCTGGGATGTGGATTGCAGACAAGTGGCAGGAGTGAATCTCCGCCCATTGAATTACTTTGGTCACTTCTTCCATCGCCAGGGAACTCCTTGTTCCCCCCTGATGGTTGCCTATGACTAGAAAAGGCCCCCAGTGAAAAAGGTGTCCAATACAGTGCCTGCCGTTTTTTTAACAGAATTCCCAAGATTAAAATAACTCTTCAAAGTTATAAACCATTAAATATGCTTATAAAGTAATCGTTTTAGCCCAGAAAAATGTCTACCAGTCTTTAAAGCCCTTGTGAAGCCCTTTATTCTTATATTTAAAACTAAGAAAATGGCTTACCGGATCCCATAGGGAAAATGACAGCTTCCAGCATTACCAAGTCTTGTTAGAAATGTGTCATACCTCAAGCAGCAAAAGTCTGCTCACTGTTTCCCCCAACTGAAGTTAATTCATCTCAACAGTCCTGTGTGGAAACAGCCATCGATTTTAGTAACGGTTGCTAAAATCATTTTCCTCTTACAAACAGAAATCTTCATCTCTTTTCTGTTTCAGAGTAAATAGTACATACCAGCACTATTTTAAAATAACAAACTCTTGATTGAAGAATAAAAACTACATTTAAACACCAAAAAACTCTTAGCCATCTCCGTGGAGATGTTGCCTGTGCAACGGCAAAGAGAATGACTGGGGAAGGCGGAGCCTAGGAGGGAACATGTGACCAGCTTTGCTGGGCTCTTTGCCATTTCCTGTTGGGGAAGAGAATATCCCACAAGTAAGGATGACGCCGTGGACCGGACACACCTATGTTGGAGAAAGTAGTTCTTTTGTGAACAGAACCCCGTCTGCACATAACTACCTTACTAGGTGCTAATTTTTCTTTTAGGGTTGGTGTCCTTCTGAAAGTACAACTTGGCTTTCTTTCTAAAATTTGTTTAAAAATGGGGTCCCTTAATAGTAAATTCCAGTGTTTTGAGAGAATACCCTTTATTTCTCTATGGTTGTCATTATAGCTTGTAATGAATGTGGTTTCGTATCGTGAATTACAAATAGAATTCTTTTGAGTCTTGAAAAAAATCTTCTCTATTAAGAGAATGTGCTTTCAAGAAAACAGATTCAACAATTGCATCTGGGTAGTGCTTTTCCTCAAATCTTTTTTTAAGGATCTGACTCTGTACGTCGTATGTGGTCAGATCAGTACAGTTCCTGAGGATTCGTCTGAATTGACTGTAGGGAATATTTAATTTCCAACTTGAATAATGATTGCTGTAAAAGTCGAGAGAATTATTGCTATCTACTGACTTAAAGTAAGTACAAGATTTGATGCAGTTACACACTAAGGATACATCTAAGAAGTCTATTTGGTCTTTTTGTACATTCCATGTAAATTGAATACCGATATCATTCTTATTGATCTCTTGTTTGAGAAGTTCAAGAGATTCTAAAGGACCTTTCCATATAAATAACAGATCGTCAATGTAACGGCCATAGAAGACCAGACTTGACACCCATCTTGCATTGTAAATATACCTGTTTTCAAATATACCCATAAACAGGTTTGCAAAACTGGGCGCATATCTGGTTCCATGACCGTCCCCTTAATTTGGATATAAAATTCATCTAGGAATTGAAAATAATTATGGGTCAAAATTAGGCTGATCAATTCTAATAAATAATTTTTTTGTGTCTCAGGCATATAGGGATCCTCACTCAAAAATCTATCTATTGAGTTTAGGCCTATACTGTGTGTGATATTAGAGTAAAGCGCACTCACATCACAGGATACCCAGTAAAAGTTGTCACCTTTTTGGATATTAGAAAGCTTGAACAAGAGATCTGTAGTGTCTTTGATGTAGGATTGTAGTTGTATGACATATCTTTGTAAAAAGAAATCTATATACAATGACAAATTATCAGTCATACTATTCATGCCAGCAATGATGGGTCGACCAGGGGGGTTAGACACATTTTTGTGTATCTTGGGAAGGTGGTAATAGTAAGGAATATTAGTATTTCTAGGAATCAAATAACCTCTCTCTTTGTTGTTCAAAATACCCTTATTAGAACCAAAGGAGATCAATGTAAAAAGTTCCTTCATGAAGGAATCAGTGGGATCTTTATCTAATTTGTTGTAATAATCTTTATCTAGTAAGATTCTATGTGCCTCAGCTATGTAGTCATCATAATTTTGGAGCACTATCCCTCCACCCTTGTCAGCCTGACGAATGACAATGGTACTATCATTCTTCAAGTTGTCGAGGGCCATCCTCTCATTAGGCCAAAAGTTTCCCTGTTTCTTCTTAATATAGGGAAGCTTCTCAAAGTCTACCATGACAAGATTTTGAAATAAATCTAAATATGCTACATCCTCTTTTTTCGGATTAAAATTAAAGGGTAGAGCTAGATTTGTGTGTATAGTACCTTCAAATAGTTGTTCAGATAAATCCTCTGGATTAATGTGAATAACGGGTATGTCTCTATGAGATCCCATATTATCTGTGAGTATAGGGGTTCAATTGATTGTATACTAGCACTATACTCTCACCCGACAGCCAGAGTGAGAGGCTTGGGATTTTGTTCCCAGTCTTTTGCCCTTAAGAATGGCACCCTACAGGGGTGCCCGCTCTCCCCTCTCCTCTTTGTACTAGCTATAGAACCACTGGCAGCCGCCATCCAGACACATAAAGGAATTAGGGGTGTATACATACAGGGGACCTTCCAGAAACTAAGCTTATTTGCGGGGAGACCTGACTGTTTTCCTGACTGGCCCAGAATGCTCACTCCCTAACCTCCTAGAACGTTTTGACCTCTTTGGACGGCTCGCTTTTCATAAGCTGAATGTGACTAAGACGGAAGCTTACCCATTACAACTTCCGACAGCTTAAGTACATGCCTTGCAGGCCAAGTATAAATTTAAATGGAATCATAATGGGATCAAACACTTAGGCGTTTTCCTCTCTCACGACTTCAAGAAGGTAGTTGAGACCAACCATGACCACTTCTTACAGACCCTTAAACAGACGATAATACTCCCCAGATACAAGGAGATATCTTGGATGTGTAGAATTTCTGCATTTATGATGAATGATGCTCCTGCCGAAACTCACGTACCTTTATAGGTGCCTCACACTTAAAATCCCAAATACCTACCTTGATACCGATCAATCCATTTTGAATAAATATGTCTGGGCAGACTCTCGCCCTCGTATAGCAAGTAGAATATTACACGCCCCAATTGATAAAGGAGGACTGGGTCTCCCCAATCTCAAATTATCCTACGAGGCAGCCATGCTCACCCACATCTCGGGTTTGGGGCCCTTCCAGGGAACCAACTAGATGGTATGACATAGAACAAGCCTCACTCCCCCATGGTAACCTCCTTTCTGACCTGATATGGATACCCCAACACTGCAAAACCCTTCCCTCCCCTTCTAATGCAATCATTAAGCACTGCCTACCTATGAGGCACAAACTACGCCACTCCACAATGGTTGCCCCGCACCCCTCCCCGATTCACAGTATACAGGGTCTTCTCAAAGGCCTCCCTGACTCCAATACCACGGGTTGGGCCTCCCTAAATGTTACTGCAAAACATGAATTTTATGTTGGGAATACTTGGGCCTCCTACCCACAACTACTTGCGCAGTATGCAGTCCCGCAGAAAATGAACTTTGAGGTGCTACGCTTTAGGTCACTGCTGCACAGCTGGAATTTCTTTAAAATTCCATCACGCATTAACACACCATGGGAGTCGCGTTGGACCCTGGGGTTACAGGGGCATAAACCACTTACGACACATTACCAATGTCTCCTACATTGCCTTACTTTACAAAAAATACACAATATTTTAGCATGGGAGAGAGACCTAGATATAGTACTGGATACTGAGATATGGACGAGAGCCATTACTGACACCAGGAAGGCGATTCACTGTGTTAATCTTTTTGAGTTATACTATAAATTAGGGCTGCAACTAACGATTATTTTCATAATCGATTAATCGGCCGATAATTTTTTCGATTAATCGACTAATCAGAGAAAAAAAATCATTTTTTTCTTATATTTAAAATAAAAATCCACTTACTGAGTGTTAAAAATATAAACTTCAGACTACGACTTTACATTAACAGAACTGTTGGTCCAATGTTTAAACAGCAGAACACATTTTTATAATTAAGCAAAACCAAACCACAAACTGTTTGAAAAGAGGTAGAAATAGTAAGAGGTAGAACTATCACTGTTTATAACATTCTGTTATTCACTCTTTCAGAAACTTTGCATTGAAATGCAAAAATGTCAACATGACCACATGCTCCTGGCTGAGGCTGGCTCTCTTTTTTGCAGCTATTTTCCCTGCAGCAGAGAAAGGCTCTCAGATGGTGTTGAGGTGCCTGAGATGCATAAGTAGGGTTTTGCCAATTTCACCAAGGTGGGCTATTTATCTTTGTTAGCTCTCCACCAATGCAAGGGGCCTCTTAACAATGAAAGCCTGCACTTCATTCTGACATAAAAATATCTTGAATATCTATATGCAATGGCAAACAACCAGCTATAAGGTTAAGGGAAAAAATATATAGTCCACTCTTACAATAACAGATAGCCTGATGAAACCGTGCTGGGACACGGAGAAACGCGTTGCTTGTTTTTATACTTTTAAGCTGTATTAAACTTTTGTTATTTTGATACATTGCTGCTGCACCTCTGCTTATTGCTGAAGCTTCTGTTTGCTGTGAATGACCTCCACTGCACTTTTGCCTAATTCATTGCTGCTAAACTAGCAAAGACTGCACCTTCTATTGTACAACTGTTGCCAAACAGTAAAGAAGCTTTTGGGAACCCCACTGTTCTTTGATACCCCTGCTGTCGGGATTGCAAAGATCACCTGATCCAGGTGCCTGGGGAGTCTGCCGAGCGACTCTTTGGACTCGGCCTGCTTGTATTGCACATCAGTGCTTACAATCACGTGAGTTGGATATTTGTATACGTGCATATCATATCATCTCTACCCTCATTTATCTGCACTATGTGACGCCCTCTGTCTCTCTTGTTTTAAATAACAGATATATACTTACAGAGGTTGAATTTGGTACATATTCCAATTAATTAAAAATATAAAAAAAGGCAAAAGGGCTAAAGACTATATTATCAGTAACAGGACACAGCCTAACACATTTATCTATAGAGTACATAAAAACAGCAATAGCAAGCGATCCGCAAAAATATTTGCAAATAGTTAATAGTGACATCATTTTAAATAACAAATGCCATCAATCTAGGGTTAGGTGTAAATAACAAGCTTGCCACTGTATTATGCAAAGCATAGTCCCAAATCAACTGATTTAATATCAACAATCCAAATGATGACTCCTATTTTATTTCTAGGTTGCACATAAGCAAGGAGTAGTTGTAAACTTAAAAAGAAACTTTTAGTGTCCTGAAAAAGAGAAAAGTAAAAATGTCTGTAGACATCCTTTAGGTTAAGGGCATAACCATAAAACACAATATCATGTGCAGGAGCTCATTGGCCTAAAACAGCTAGTTCTGTGCACAGACCAACTAATTGCAAACCAACTAATCCATTATGAGATTCGTTGACAACTATTTTCATAATCGATTATTATCTATTATGCCAATTAGTTGTTGCAGCTCTACTATAAATTGCTTACAAGATGGCATTGGGTCCCAAGTAGACTACAAAAAAATTTCACCCACCACCCCAGATAGGTGCTGTAGAGGATGTGGTCAAAAAGGAGATGACATTCACATCTGGTGGAGGTGCCCAGAAATACGTAAGCTGTGGTCTAAATTTTTCACCATATTCTGACACCTCTTCCTGCCTACCAACAAGGGCCCTGAAACTTACTTCACTTAGATATTCCTCAACTCCCTAAACACCTCTTAATTTACCTTTTGATTTCCACAAAATTAGCTATTGCACGATACTGGAAGCAACAGAGTGCCCCTTCTATAGATAAGGTGGTAGAGATCATCTCCAACATTAGGACGATGGAGGAGGCTGTATACCTCAATAGAGGAATTATAGACTTCCATATAGACACTTGGTCCCCATGGGGTGCACGCCCGCAAGATGTGGCTACTAGATCTTAACCACAAATATTCGTCTGCCACCCCTCTCTCCCCCTCCCTCCCTCTTCTCACACTCTACCTATTTCCTTCCTTTTTTTCTCTCTCTTATTTTTTTTGTTATTGATGATGTGATGACGCAAGATGCCTTCTATAGGTGTGTTGTGCAACACTGTTTTGCTCAGCGCACTAGTATCTTATTGCAACATAGTATGTACAGGGCTGTACACTTCAGCACCATTTAGTAAAAGTTTTTTCTTTTCTTTTTTTCTCTTCTTAAGAGGTATAAAAAGTGTTGCGGATCCTTCTTGGAGGTGAAGCAAGAGCCCCTATGTCAGATGTTATTCATCCAGCATGTCTGCCTACTATGTAAAATGGAAAGAAATACCTATGTTCATCTTACTTTTGTAACTTTGTTTGATATAACCTCAATAAAAAAAATTATTGTAAAAAAAACAATAAAAAAACAACTGTGTTGTACCAGTCTAATATATACTGAAAACTGAAGAAATGTTTGAAAAGCTTTGTTGATACAGATGTTCTTGCACTTATATATTCTAAAGGTACCTAAGTGAGTACAATAAGCTGGATAGTATTAAATTTAATTTCTCTACAGGTAAACTGCCTATTGCAAGAATGGGTAAGACAACAAATGTATTGTCGTAAAAATTCAACTTATGAGGTCCTAGCGAACTGTAAATACTCCATTTTGATGAAAGGGGTTTTGTATATTATGAGCAATATAAGGAAATGGTGTGAAAATAATCATAACTGAAAATATACTGTATTGTATTAACCACTTATTTAACTAAGAGGCATAGCCATAGTCACTTGTCAGAGAGCCTTTTTTGTCCATCAATCCCCTTCTTTCTTTTTTTCTCCGTTTTTCTTCTAACCACCATGTTCACTGCCTTTTCACTACCTTTCTTTCCTGCTTTCTGAAATAATTAAGAAAAAGCTGAACAATATCCCTAAGGTTAACTTGTATGCCAGTCATATACAAGCCTAAGGGAGTAAAAGGTATATTTGGTTTCTTCCGTTGGTTTAGGGTGTTAGTCCTTTTTAGAGGCTGAACAGGTTAAATTATGTGTATAGAAAATAAATGTTCTAGTAACACCTGTGACCCCTACTTTGTTAACAACACCAAGAGTTTCTACAATTACATAGACTAGTCCCACAATTCAGATAGCAAGGCTGTCTTTGAAGATGTAATTTATAATGGAAGTCCAAACATTAAAGAGATAAAACACTCACTCGCCCATCTTCATAAAATGCAGGGGCTGAATTTCTCTCTTTCAGCGGTCACTAACGCCTTTGGATGCTGCGTGTCACAAACATGCAGGTGTTGGGAAGCTGTCCCTCCGTCAGTGTAACCAAAGTATGGGGCGTCCGGTGAGAGAGAGTGTTTGTGAAGCTGCTGGAAGCGGTGTTGTGCCAGGACAAACCGCCAAAAAAATAACATAAGCGAATACTTCCACACAGGTGGATGGAATCCAGCAGAGAATGGACCGAGAGTATAAGTTTAAAAAGTCTCTTTATTTTGTATCCATAAAAGTATACTACTGTGAGCAGTCAAAGAAAGTAAGCAACAATATCACAGCCTCAAGTGTGTCAGCCTAGCAGCTCAATGTCTAATAATCCAACATGTTTCGTGCTGTTACAGCACTTCGTCAGGGATAGTAAAGGGTTAACTGTTCACCTGTTAAATACATGTATGGTCCAATCAAAAGCATGCATTTTAGTTTAAACCAATTGAAATGCTCAATCAGGCATCGTCACAAGTTTCTCTAGAGGTGAACACTTTATTTGCATATTTAGATCAGACCAGGTATAACAACAGGTAAACAGTATAAAAAAACAAGATTACTCGTATGCAAACATTTAAAATACAAAAATAGACTTTGAGTTAGCAATGATCTTAATAAGGAATGAATAAATTCAGTAATACAATAAAAAACAGAATTTATGCTTACCTGATAAATTACTTTCTCCAACGGTGTGTCCGGTCCACGGCGTCATCCATTACTTGTGGGAATATTCTCTTCCCCAACAGGAAATCGCAAAGAGCACAGCAAAAGCTGCCCATATAGCCCCTCCTCAGGCTCCGCCTCCCAGTCATTCGACCGACGGTTAGGAGAAAAAAAGGAGAAACTATAGGGTGCCGTGATGTCTGTAGTGTATAGAGAAAGAAATTTTTCAAACCTGATTAAAAAACCAGGGCGGGCCGTGGACCGGACACACCGTTGGAGAAAGTAATTTATCAGGTAAGCATAAATTCTGTTTTCTCCAACATTGGTGTGTCCGGTCCACGGCGTCATCCATTACTTGTGGGAACCAATACCAAAGCTTTAGGACACGGATGAAGGGAGGAAGCAAATCAGGTTACCTAAACGGAAGGCACCACGGCTTGCAAAACCTTTCTCCCAAAAATAGCCTCCGAAGAAGCATAAGTATCAAATTTGTAGAATTTGGCAAAAGTGTGCAGAGAAGACCAAGTCGCTGCCTTGCATATCTGATCAACAGAAGCCTCGTTCTTGAAGGCCCATGTGGAAGCCACAGCCCTAGTAGAGTGAGCTGTGATTCGTTTAGGAGGCTGCCGTCCGGCAGTCTCATAAGCCAATCAGATGATGCTTTTCAGCCAGAAAGAAAGAGAGGTAGCAGTAGCTTTTTGTCCTCTCCTCTTACCAGAACAAACAACGATGAAGTTTGAAATCCTTTGTTGCGTCTAAATAGAACTTTAAAGCACGGACCACATCTAAATTGTGTAGCAAACGTTCCTTCTTTGAAACTGGATTTGGACACAGAGAAGGAACAACTATTTCCTGGTTAATATTCTTGTTGGAAACTACTTTTGGAAGAAAACCAGGTTTAGTACGCAAAACAACCTTATCTGAATGGAACACTAGATAAGGTGGATCACACTGCAAAGCAGATAATTCAGAAACTCTTCTAGCAGAAGAAATAGCAACCAAAAACAGAACTTTCCAAGATAGTAACTTGATATCTATGGAATGTAAAGGTTCAAACGGAACCCCTTGAAGAACTGAAAGAACTAAATTTAGACTCCAAGGAGGAGTCATGGGTCTGTAAACAGGCTTGATTCTGACCAAAGCCTGTACAAAAGCTTGTACATCTGGCACAGCTGCCAGTCGTTTGTGTAACACAGATAAAGCAGAAATCTGTCCTTTTAGGGAACTCGCTGACAATCCCTTATCCAAACCTTCTTGGAGAAAGGAGAGGATCTTAGGAATTTTAATCTTACTCCAGGAGAATCCCTTGGATTCACACCAACAGATATATTTTTCAATATTTTATGGTAAATCTTTCTAGTCACAGGTTTTCTGGCTTGAACCAGAGTATCTATCACTGAATTTGAAAACCCACGCTTGAATAAAATCAAGCGTTCAATTTCCAAGCAGTCAGATGCAGAGAAACTAGATTTGGATGTTCGAATGGACCTTGTACTAGAAGATACTGTCTCAAAAGGTAGCTTCCATGGTGGACCAGATGACATATTCACCAGGTCTGCATACCAAGTCCTGCGTGGCCACGCAGGAGCTATCAGAATCACCGAGGCCTTCTCCTGTTTGATCCTGGCTACGAGCCTGGGAAGGAGAGGAAATGGTGGAAACACATAAGCTAGGTTGAACGACCAAGGCGCCACTAATGCATCCACTAGGGATCCCTGGATCTGGACCCGTAGCAAGGAACCTTGAAGTTCTGACGAGACGCCATCAGATCCATGTCTGGAATGCCCCATAATTGGGTTAACTGGGCAAATATCTCCGGGTGGAGTTCCCACTCCCCCGGATGGAAAGTCTGACGACTCAGATAATCCGCCTCCCAGTTGTCTACTCCTGGGATGTGAATTGCAGATAAATGGCAGGAGTGATCCTCCGCCCATTTGATGATCTTGGATACCTCTCTCATCGCCAAGGAACTCTTTGTTCCTCCCTGATGGTTGATGTAAGCTACAGTCGTCATGTTGTCCGACTGGAATCTTATGAATCCAGCCTTCGCTAGTTGAGGCCAGTCCCGGAGAGCATAGAATATCGCTCTCAGTTCCAGGATGTTTATCGGAAGAAGAGACTCTTCCCGAGACCATAGACCCTGAGCTTTCAGGGAATCCCAGACCGCGCCCCAGCCTAATAGACTGGCGTCGGTCGTGACAATGACCCACTCTGGTCTGCGGAAACTCATTCCCTGAGACAGGTGATCCTGAGTCAACCACCAACGGAGTGAGTCTCTGGTCACCTGGTCTACTTGAATCTGTGGAGACAAGTCTGCATAGTCCCCATTCCACTGATTGAGCATGCACAGTTGTAATGGTCTTAGATGAATTCGAGCAAAAGGAACTATGTCCATTGCTGCAACCATCAATCCTATTACTTCCATGCACTGAGCTATGGAAGGCTGCAGAATAGAGTGAAGAACTTGACAAGCGTTTAGAAGCTTTGACTTTCTGATTTCTGTCAGGAAGATCTTCATTTCTAAAGAATCTATTATTGTTCCCAAAAAGGGAACTCTTGTTGACGGAGACAGGGAACTCTTTTCTACGTTCACCTTCCACCCGTGAGATCTGAGAAAGGCTAGAACAATGTCTGTATGAGCCTTTGCCTTGGAAAGAGACGACGCTTGAATTAGAATGTCGTCTAGATAAGGTGCCACTGCAATGCCCCTCGGTCTTAGAACCGCCAGAAGGGACCCTAGCACCTTTGTGAAAATTCTGGGAGCAGTGGCTAAACCGAACGGAAGAGCCACGAACTGGTAATGTTTGTCCAGAAAGGCGAACCTTAGGAACTGATGATGATCTTTGTGAATAGGAATGTGTAGGTACGCATCCTTTAAATCCACGGTAGTCATAAATTGACCCTCCTGGATTGTAGGTAAAATTGTACGAATGGTTTCCATTTTGAACGATGGAACTCTGAGAAATTTGTTTAAAATTTTTAAATCCAGAATTGGTCTGAAAGTTCCCTCTTTTTTGGGAACTACAAACAGGTTTGAGTAAAACCCCTGACCTTGTTCCACAGTTGGAACTGGGTGTATCACTCCCATCTTTAACAGGTCTTCTACACAATGTAAGAATGCCTGTCTCTTTATTTGGTCTGAAGATAAGCGAGACATGTGGAACCTTCCCCTTGGAGGAAGTTCCTTGAATTCTAGAAGATAACCCTGAGAGACTATTTCTAGTGCCCAGGGATCCGGAACATCTCTTGCCCAAGCCTGAGCAAAGAGAGAGAGTCTGCCCCCTACTAGATCCGGTCCCGGATCGGGGGCTACCCCTTCATGCTGTCTTGGTAGCAGCAGCAGGCTTCTTGGCCTGTTTACCCTTGTTCCAGCCTTGCATTGGTTTCCAAGCTGGTTTAGCCTGGGAAGCGTTACCCTCTTGTCTAGAGGCTGCAGAGTTAGAAGCCGGTACGTTCCTGAAATTACGAAAGGAACGAAAATTGGACTTATTCTTAGCCTTGAAAGGCCTGTCCTGTGGGAGGGCATGGCCCTTCCCCCCAGTGATGTCTGAAATAATTTCTTTCAATTCTGGCCCAAAAAGGGTCTTACCTTTGAAAGGGATATTAAGCAATTTTGTCTTGGAAGATACATTCGCCGACCAAGACTTCAGCCAGAGCGCTCTACGCGCCACAATTGCAAACCCTGAATTTTTCGCCGCTAATCTTGCTAATTGCAAAGCGGCATCTAAAATAAAGGAATTAGCTAACTTAAGTGCGTGAATTCTGTCCATGACTTCCTCATATGGAGTCTCCATATTGAGTGACTTTTCTAGTTCATCGAACCAGAAACACGCCGCCGTAGTGACAGGAATAATGCACGAAATTGGTTGGAGGAGGTAACCTTGCTGAACAAAAATCTTTTTAAGCAAACCCTCCAATTTTTTATCCATAGGATCTTTGAAAGCACAATTGTCCTCAATGGGAATAGTCGTGCGTTTGGCTAGCGTAGAAACTGCCCCCTCAACCTTAGGAACTGTTTGCCATGTGTCCTTCCTTGGGTCGACCATGGGGAACAATTTCTTAAATATAGGAGGTGGGACAAAAGGTATGCCTGGTTTCTCCCACTCCTTATTCACTATGTCCGCCACCCTTTTAGGGATCGGAAAGGCATCAGGGTGCACCGGGAACTCTAGGAATTTGTCCATCTTGCACAATTTTTCTGGAATGACCAAAGAGTCACAATCATCCAGTGTAGTTAGCACCTCCTTAAGTAATGCGCGGAGATGCTCTAACTTAAATTTAAACGTCACAACATCAGGTTCTGCCTGTTGAGAAATTTTTCCTGAATCTGAAAGTTCTCCCTCCGACAAACCCTCCCTCACTGCCACTTCTGAATAGTGTGAGGGTATGACAGATAAATTATCGTCAGCGCCTTCTTGCTCCACTGTATTAAAAACTGAGCAATCACGCTTTCTTTGAAATGCTGGCATTTTGGATAAAATATTAGCTATGGAATTATCCATTACTGCCGTTAATTGTTGCATAGTAACAAGCATTGGTGCGCTAGATGTACTAGGGGTCGCCTGCGCAGGCATAACTGGTGTTGACACAGAAGGAGAGGATGAAGAACTATCCCCACTACCTTCATTTGAGGAATCATCTTGGGCAACCTTATTAAATGTGACAGTACTGTCCTTACTTTGTCTGGACGCCATGGCACAATTATCGCATACATTTGAAGGGGGGACCACCTTGGCCTGCATACATACAGAACATGTTCTATCTGAAGGTACAGACATGTTAGACAGGCTTAAACAGGCTAATAATGAAAAAAAAAAAATGTTTTTAAACAAAACCGTTACTGTCTCTTTAAATGTTAAACAGAGCACAATTTATTTCTGAATGTGTGAAAAACTATGAAGGAAATATCCAATCTTTACCAAATTTTCACCACAGTGTCTTAATGCTTTTAAAGTATTGCACCCCAATTTTTGAGCTTTTAACCCCTTAAATGAGGAAACCGGAGCCGTTTAATCAATTAACAATTTTAACCCCAATACAGTCCCAGCCACAGCGTTTGCTGCGACTTCACCTGTCCAGGAACGTTTTCAATGATCACCAGACCCTCTCACATGCAGCTGCATGCACTGCATCCAAAAGAAACTGCGCAATTATGGCGCGAAAATGAGGCTCTGCCTACTATAGTGAAAGGCCCTTCCTGACTGGAAAGGTGTCTAAACGACTGCCTGGCTCCTAAAAACGTTCCCCAACAATAAAAGTTTTAGAAATCACTTCAAACTTCATAAAAAACTTAAATAAAGCAATCGATTTAGCCCACAAGAGTGTCAACCAGTGTATAGCCCATAATAAGCCTTCATTCTGTTAAGAGTCTAAGAAAATGGCTTACCGATCCCCAAGAGGGAAAATGACAGTCTTCTAGCATTACACAGTCTTGTTAGAAAATGGACTATTCATACCTTGAGCAGAAAAGTCTGCAAACTGTTCCTCCCAACTGAAGTTCTCTGGGCTCAACAGTCCTGCGTGGGAACAGCAATTGATTTTAGTTACTGCTGCTAAAATCATACTCCTCTTTTAAACAGAACTCTTCATCCCTTTCTGTTTTAGAGTAAATAGTACAAACCGGCACTATTTTAAAATAACAAACTCTTGATAGAAGAATAAAAAACTACAACTAAACACCACATACTCTTCACCATCTCCGTGGAGATGCTACTTGCTCAGAGCGGCAAAGAGAATGACTGGGGGGCGGAGCCTGAGGAGGGGCTATATGGGCAGCTTTTGCTGTGCTCTTTGCCATTTCCTGTTGGGGAAGAGAATATTCCCACAAGTAATGGATGACGCCGTGGACCGGACACACCAATGTTGGAGAAATGAGATGACATAAGTTAAAATGCATAAGTTCAAAAAAGCATTCCTATATTTCAATATTCTTATTTGCCAACTGGATCACAAATTACTGGCATTTTTGTTGTGGATATATATCTATCGCAATTGAGATGTACCTAATCAAAATGTTAACATTTTCATGCCATATATTTCAAAGAGATACAAGGCTATACAAAGTAACAATGGGGCTTAATTTAATTAAAATGCCGCAACAAAAAAGTATCAGCTATATTTAATAGCCTTATCAGTCTGGCCATGAATGAAACAAGAGTGTGAGCCTGTCAGTGTAATGATCGCGATAAAGACTACATGATGACAACCCCTATAGGGATAGAGATTACTGTTTGCGGCTCACGTCCCCAAGTGAAATGTATAATTGAACAGAATTGAAAAGAACTAGAATGATATGAATATCAGAGTTCTCTGCTGAGGGTAAAACTAAGAAATAAACACAGCGGCTTAGTGTAGCAAATAGTACTATAGTGCAAAGAGTAAACAGTGACGGCTGCTAAAAGGTGGCTAATTAAAATAAAAACTGAACACTTGTGAATTTGACTTAAAAAAAGGGGAATGTGTTTGTGCCCTAGCTGTGATAAGTGTGCTGTGGAAAAGTAGATGATGTTGAACTCTTAAATGTGTATGTAAAACAGAAATATGTATATATCTATTTATATATATGCCTATATACTGTATGGTCAAAACAACTCACGTCAATATTCAAATTAGCCGAACTTAAATATCAACAATCTTGTGCCTTTGTTTAAAAAAATATATAAAGTGATGAAGCGGCTTAGATTGTTAGAAATAATTAAGAAGGGCAAATATGGACATAGCAGTTTAATGCTCTCGTTAGTGGCAAAACTACACAGAGACCCTTCCTGAAGGAATACAGGACATTATTAATAACTTATATCTCCGTAAGCTATGTTTAATTGGTGAATTCAAATAATGAAAGCTGAAATGATGTAATTATAAAGATTTGTGACTAAGGGTGAAACTGGGAAATGAATAAATGCAGCAAGTCAGATTGAGTGTTGGTAGTGATGCAAGAAATAAACACACATAGCTGCAAGAAAGCAGCTGGTTATAAAAAAACTAAAAACTTGTGGACATGAATTAAAAAGAGATGAATAAACTGTGTTTCTTACCTATATATGATTAAAAATATTATGGGGAAATAATTTATATTGACCATTTAAGTGCATAAATAAATAAACTGTATTTCTGACCTACAGGGAGTGCAGAATTATTAGGCAAGTTGTATTTTTGAGGATTAATTTTATTATTGAACAACAACCATGTTCTCAATGAACCCAAAAAACTCATTAATATCAAAGCTGAATAGTTTTGGAAGTAGTTTTTAGTTTGTTTTTAGTTATAGCTATTTTAGGGGGATATCTGTGTGTGCAGGTGACTATTACTGTGCATAATTATTAGGCAACTTAACAAAAAACAAATATATACCCATTTCAATTATTTATTTTTACCAGTGAAACCAATATAACATCTCAACATTCACAAATATACATTTCTGACATTCAAAAACAAAAACAAAAACAAATCAGTGACCAATATAGCAACCTTTCTTTGCAAGGACACTCAAAAGCCTGCCATCCATGGATTCTGTCAGTGTTTTGATCTGTTCACCATCAACATTGCGTGCAGCAGCAACCACAGCCTCCCAGACACTGTTCAGAGAGGTGTACTGTTTTCCCTCCTTGTAAATCTCACATTTGATGATGGACCACAGGTTCTCAATGGGGTTCAGATCAGGTGAACAAGGAGGCCATGTCATTAGATTTTCTTCTTTTATACCCTTTCTTGCCAGCCACGCTGTGGAGTACTTGGACGCGTGTGATGGAGCATTGTCCTGCATGAAAATCATGTTTTTCTTGAAGGATGCAGACTTCTTCCTGTACCACTGCTTGAAGAAGGTGTCTTCCAGAAACTGGCAGTAGGACTGGGAGTTGAGCTTGACTCCATCCTCAACCCGAAAAGGCCCCACAAGCTCATCTTTGATGATACCAGCCCAAACCAGTACTCCACCTCGCTGCCGTCTGAGTCGGACTGGAGCTCTCTGCCCTTTACCAATCCAGCCACGGGCCCATCCATCTGGCCCATCAAGACTCACTCTCATTTCATCAGTCCATAAAACCTTAGAAAAATCAGTCTTGAGATATTTCTTGGCCCAGTCTTGACGTTTCAGCTTGTGTGTCTTGTTCAGTGGTGGTCGTCTTTCAGCCTTTCTTACCTTGGCCATGTCTCTGAGTATTGCACACATTGTGCTTTTGGGCACTCCAGTGATGTTGCAGCTCTGAAATATGGCCAAACTGGTGGCAAGTGGCATCTTGGCAGCTGCACGCTTGACTTTTCTCAGTTCATGGGCAGTTATTTTGTGCCTTGGTTTTTCCACACGCTTCTTGCGACGCTTGATTGTTCGATGATCACGCTTCAGAAGCTTTGCAATTTTAAGAGTGCTGCATCCCTCTGCAAGATATCTCACTATTTTTTACTTTTCTGAGCCTGTCAAGTCCTTCTTTTGACCCATTTTGCCAAAGGAAAGGAAGTTGCCTAAAAATTATGCACACCTGATATAGGGTGTTGATGTCATTAGACCACACCCCTTCTCATTACAGAGATGCACATCACCTAATATGCTTAATTGGTAGTAGGCTTTCGAGCCTATACAGCTTGGAGTAAGACAACATGCATAAAGAGGATGATGTGGTCAAAATACTAATTTGCCTAATAATTCTGCACTCCCTGTATATATAATTAAAGATACTATAGGAAAATAATTTATATTAACCACTTGGGTACATGAAAAGCAACAGTAAACTCTTATTTAAAAGGGAAAAATAAGAAATTGAAAAAATAAACAAACAAGTTGAGCTGTACCGTATAAAGTGTACTGTAATTTTTACTCATGCAAATATTGAAGTGATCTTGCTTATCAAGTAAGAACATGAAAAAATGTATGAAAGAAAAAATTAAAAAGAATTAGATTAGACTGCCATATATAGTGTACTATATTCCTTACCAATATAGATGTTAAAGGGACAGTCTAGGCCAAAATAAACTTTCATGTTTCAGATAGAGCATGTAATTTTAAACAATTTTCCAATTTACTTTAATCACCAATTTTGCTTTGTTCTCTTGGTATTCTTATTTGAAAGCTTAACTTAGGAGGATCATATGCTAATTTCTTAGACCTTGAAGGCCACCTCTTTTCAGAATGCATTTTAACAGCTTTTCACCACTAGAGGGTGTTAGTTCACGTATTTCATATAGATAACACTGTGCTCGTGCACATGAAGTTATCTGGGAGCAGGCACTGATTAGCTAGACTGCAAGTCTGTCAAAAGAACTGAAATAAAGGGGCAGTTTACAGAGGATTAGATACAAGATAATCCCAGAGGTTAAAAACATCATTTATGCTTACCTGATAAATTTATTTCTCTTGTGGTGTATCCAGTCCACGGATCATCCATTACTTGTGGGACATTCTCATTCCCAACAGGAAGTTGCAAGAGGACACCCACAGCAGAGCTGTCTATATAGCTCCTCCCCTAACTGCCATATCCAGTCATTCGACCAAAAACAAACAGAGAAAGGAGAAACCATAGGGTGCAGTGGTGACTGTAGTTTAAAAATTAAAAAATACCTGCCTTAAAATGACAGGGCGGGCCGTGGACTGGATACACCACAAGAGAAATAAATTGATCAGGTAAGCATAAATTATGTTTTCTCTTGTAAGGTGTATCCAGTCCACGGATCATCCATTACTTGTGGGATACCAATACCAAAGCTAAAGTACACGGATGAAGGGAGGGACAAGGCAGGTGCTTAAACGGAAGGTACCACTGCCTGTAAAACCTTTCTCCCAAAAATAGCCTCTGAAGAAGCAAAAGTATCAAATTTGTAGAATTTTGAAAAAGTATGAAGCGAAGACCAAGTCGCCGCCTTGCAAATCTGTTCAACAGAAGCCTCATTTTTAAAGGCCCATGTGGAAGCCACAGCTCTAGTAGAATGAGCTGTAATCCTTTCAGGGGGCTGCTGTCCAGCAGTCTCATAGGCTAAGCGTATTACACTCCGAAGCCAAAAAGAAAGAGGTTGCCGAAGCCTTTTTACCTCTCCTCTGTCCAGAGTAGACAACAAACAAAGCAGATGTTTGACGAAAATCTTTAGTAGCTTGTAAGTAAAACTTTAAAGCACGAACCACGTCCAGATTGTGTAATAGACGTTCCTTCTTTGAAGAAGGATTAGGACACAAAGACGGAACAACAATCTCTTGATTGATATTCTTATTAGATACCACCTTAGGTTAAAACCCAGGTTTGGTACACAGAACTACCTTGTCTGCATGGAAGATCAGATAAGAAGAATCACATTGTAAGGCAGATAACTCGGAAACTCTACGAGCCGAGGAAATGGCTACCAAAAAAAGAACTTTCCAAGATAAAAGTTTGATATCTATGGAATGAAGAGGTTCAAACGGAACCCCCTGAAGAACTTTAAGAACCAAATTTAAGCTCCAAGGTGGAGCAACAGGTTTAAACACAGGCTTGATTCTAACTAAAGCCTGACAAAAGTCTGGGACATCCGCCAGACGCTTGTGCAAAAGAATAGATAGCGCAGAAATCTGTCCCTTTAAGGAACTAGCTGACAACCCTTTCTCCAATCCTTCTTGGAGAAAAGATAATATCCTGGGAATCCTGACCTTACTCCATGAGTAGCCCTTGTATTGACACCAATAAAGATATTTACACCATATCTTATGATAGATTTTCCTGGTGACAGGCTTTCGTGCCCGAATTAAGGTATCAATGACTGACTCTGAGAAACCACGCTTTGATAAAATCAAGCGTTCAATATCCAGGCAGTCAGCCTCAGAGAAATTAGATTTAGATGGTTGAAAGGACCTTGAAGTAGAAGGTCCTGTCTCAGCGGCAGAGTCCATGGTGGAAAGGATGACATGTCCACTAGATCTGCATACCAAGTCCTGCATGGCCACGCAGGCGCTATCAAGATCACTGATGCTCTCTCCTGCTTGATCTTGGCAATCAGACGAGGGAGCAGAGGAAACGGTGGAAACACATAAGCAAGGTTGAAGGACCAAGGCGCTGCTAGAGCATCTATCAGCATTGCCTTGGGGTCCCTGGACCTGGATCCGTAACAAGGAAGCTTGGCGTTCTGGCGAGACGCCATGAGATCCAGTTCTGGTTTGCCCCAACGATGAACCAATTGTGCAAACACCTCCGGATGGAGTTCCCACTCCCCCGGATGAAAAGTCTGTCGACTTAGAAAATCAGCCTCCCAGTTCTCTACACCTGGGATATGGATAGCTGGTTATCTTTGAGACTTCTAACATCGCTAGGGAACTCCTTGTTCCCCCTTGATGGTTGATGTAAGCCACAGTCGTGATGTTGTCCGACTGAAATCTGATGAACCTCATTGTCGCTAGCTGAGGCCAAGCCTGAAGAGCATTGAATATCGCTCTTAGTTCAAGAATGTTTATTGGAAGGAGTGACTCCTCCTGAGTCCACGATCCCTGAGCCTTCAGGGAGTTCCAGACTGCACCCCAACCTAGAAGGCTGGCATCTGTCGTTACAATTGTCCAATCTGGCCTGTGAAAGGTCATACCTTTGGACAGATGGACCCGAGATAGCCACCAGAGAAGAGAATCCCTGGTCTCTTGATCCAGATTTAGTAGAGGGGACAAATCTGTGTAATCCCCATTCCACTGACTGAGCATGCAGAGTTGCAGCGGTCTGAGATGTAGGCGTGCAAACGGCACTATGTCCATTGCCGCTACCATTAAGCCGATTACTTCCATGCACTGAGCCACCGAAGGGCGAGGAATGGAATAAAGAACACGGCAGGAATTTAGAAGTTTTGATAACCTGGACTCCATCAGGTAAATTTTCATTTCTACAGAATCTATCAGAGTCCCTAGGAAGGAAACTCTTGTGAGGGGGGATAGAGAACTCTTTTCCTCGTTCACCTTCCACCCATGCGACCTCAGAAATGCCAACACTATGTCCGTATGAGACTTGGCAATTTGGAAGTTTGACGCCTGAATCAGGATGTTGTCTAAATAAGGGGCCACTGCTATGCCCCGCGGCCTTAGGACCGCCAGAAGCGACTCCAGAACCTTCGTAAAAATTCTCGGGGCTGTAGCTAACCCAAAGAGAAGAGCTACAAACTGGTAATGCCTGTCTAGGAAGGCAAACCTGAGAAACCGATGATGATCTTTGTGTATCGGAATGTGAAGATAAGCATCCTTTAAATCCACTGTAGTCATGTATTGACCCTCCTGGATCATAGGTAGGATGGTACGAATAGTCTCCATCTTGAATGATGGAACTCTGAGGAATTTGTTTAAGATCTTGAGATCCAAAATTGGTCTGAAGGTTCCCTCTTTTTTGGGAACTACAAACAGATTTGAGTAAAATCCCTGTCCCTGTTCCTCCTTTGGAACTGGATGGATCACTCCCATAACTAGGAGGTCTTGTACACAGTGTAAGAATGCCTCTCTCTTTATCTGGTTTGCAGATAATTGTGAAAGGTGAAATCTCCCTTTTGGGGGGGAAGCTTTGAAGTCCAGAAGATATCCCTGGGATATAATTTCCAACGCCCAGGGATCCTGGACATCTCTTGCCCACGCCTGGGCGAAGAGCGAAAGTCTGCCCCCTACTAGATCCGTTACCAGATAGGGGGCCGTTCCTTCATGCTGTCTTAGAGGCAGCAGCAGGCTTTTTGGCCTGCTTACCCTTGTTCCAGGTCTGGTTAGGTCTCCAGACCGTCTTGGACTGAGCAAAAGTTCCCTCTTGTTTTGCATTAGAGGAAGTTGATGCCGCACTTGCCTTGAAGTTTCGAAAGGCACGAAAATTAGACTGTTTGGCCCTTGATTTAGACCTATCCTGAGGAAGGGCATGACCTTTTCCTCCAGTAATATCAGCAATAATCTCCTTCAAACCAGGCCCGAATAGGGTCTGCCCCTTGAAGGGAATGTTAAGCAGCTTAGACTTTGAAGTAACGTCAGCTGACCATGATTTAAGCCATAGCGCTCTACGCGCCTGGATAGCAAAACCAGAATTCTTAGCCGTTAGTTTAGTCAAATGAACAATGGCATCAGAAACAAAAGAATTGGCTAGCTTAAGTGCTCTAAGCTTGTCAAGTATGTCATCCAATGGAGTCGCTACCTGTAAAGCCTCTTCCAGAGACTAAAACCAGAACGCCGCAGCAGCAGTGACAGGAGCAATGCATGCAAGGGGCTGTAGGATAAAACCTTGTTGAATAAACATTTTCTTAAGGTAACCCTCTAACTTTTTATCCATTGGATCTAAGAAAGCACAACTGTCCTAGACAGGGATAGTAGTACGCTTTGCTAGAGTAGAAACTGCTCCCTCCACCTTAGGAACTGTCTGCCATAAGTCCCGTGTGGTGGCGTCTATTGGAAACATTTTTCTAAAAATAGGAGGGGGAGAGAACGGCACACCTGGTCTATCCCATTCCTTAGTAATAATTTCTGTAAACCTTTTAGGTATTGGAAAAACATCAGTGCACACCGGCACTGCATAGTATTTATCCAGTCTACACAATTTCTCTGGCACTGCAATTGTATCACAGTCAATCAGAGCAGCTCAAACCTCCCTGAGTAACACGCGGAGGTGTTCAAGCTTAAATTTAGATGTAGAGATATCAGAATCAGGTTGCATCATCTTCCCTGAGTCAGAAACATCACCCACAGAAAGAAGCTCTCCTTCAGCTTCTGCATATTGTGAGGCAGTATCAGACATAGCTCTTAAAGCGTCAGTATGCTCTGTATTTCGTCTAACTCCAGAGCTATCTCGCTTTCCTCTAAATTTAGGTAGTCTGGCTAATACCGCTGACAGTGTATTATCCATGACTGCCGCCATGTCTTGTAAAGTAAACGCTATGGGCGCCCTAGATGTACTTGGCGCCATTTGAGCGTGAGTCCCTTGAGCGGGAGTCAAAGGGTCTGACACGTGGGGCGAGTTAGTCGGCATAACTTCCCCCTCGTCAGATTCCTCTGGTGATAAATTTTTTAAAAACAGAATATGATCTTTATTGCTTAAAGTGAAATCAGTACATTTGGTACACATTCTAAGAGGGGGTTCCACAATGGCTTTTAAACATAATGAACAAGGAGTTTCCTCTATGTCAGACATGTTTGTACAGATTAGCAATGAGACTAGCAAGCTTGGAAAACACTTTAAATCAAGTTAACAAGCAAATATAAAAAACGGTACTGTGCCTTTAAGACAAACAAATTTTGTCAGAATTTGAAAAACAGTGAAAAAAGGCAGTAAATCAAACGATATTTTTACAGTGTGTATAATAAGCTAACAGAGCATTGCACCCACTTGCAAATGGATGATTAACCCCTTAGTTAAAAAAAAACGGATCAAAAAAACGATATAGACGTTTTTTAACAGTCACACCAAACTGCCACAGCCTTTCTGTGGGCCTACCTTCCCCAACGAACGATTTTGGAAAGCCTAAGAGCCCTTTAGAGATGTCCTATAGCATTCAGGGGACTCCTGGAGAAAGCTGGATGTCTCAGTTTGTAAAAGTTACTGCGCAAAAAAGCGCTAAATTAGGCCCCTCCAACTCATAGTAACACAGTGAAAAGCCTCAGGAAACTGTTTCTAGGCAAATTTAAGCCAGCCATGTGGAAAAAAACTAGGCCCCAATAAAGTGTTATCACCAACGTATATATAAAAACGTTTAAACATGCCAGCAAACGTTTTATATTGTAAATATAAAAGAGTATTACCTCAGAAAGTAAGCATGATACCAGTCGCTACTAAATCACTGTATTCAGGCTTACCTTACATAAATTTGGCATCAGCAGCATTTTCTAGCATTCACATCTTCTAGAAAAATCTTAACTGCACATACCTCATAGCAGGATAACCTGCACGCCATTCCCCCGCTGAAGTTATCTCTCTCTTCAGTGTGTGAGAACAGCAATGGATCTTAGTTACAACCTGCTAAGATCATAGAAATCACAGGCAGATTCTTCTATTTTTCTGCCTGGAACAAAATAGTACAACTCCGGTACCATTTAAAAATAATAAACTTTTGATTGAAGTAAAATAACAGATACATTTCACCACTTCTCTCTTACTAACTCCATGTTTGTTGAGAGTTGAAAGAGAATGAATGGATATGGCAGTTAGGGGAGGAGCTATATAGACAGATCTGCTGTGGGTGTCCTCTTGCAACTTCCTGTTGGGAATGAGAATATCCCACAAGTAATGGATGATCCGTGGACTGGATACACCTTACAAGAGAAAGTATATTATTATTATAACTGTGTTGGTTATGCAAAACTGGGGAATGGGTAATAAAGGGATTATCTATCTTTAAAAACAATAAAAATTCTCGTGTAGACTGTCCCTTTAAGTGATCTTGCTTATCAAGTGAGGACATGAAAAATGTATGGAAATGAAAATAGAAGTACGAAAAGAATATATAATGTGATTGTTACCCGGTGAATAATTTTATATCTGACTATTCGTTTATACCCATAGGAGCTCCTGATTGTAAGGTGAATATCCAAAAGGTTTCACATTTATTTAGTCTATCATGTCTGTTTCCTCCTGTATTTAACTTTGGAACATGATCTATGGCTTTAAATGAAAAACATTTAGAGGGTTTATCCCAATAGGATCTAAAATGTTTTGCAACTGGTGTCTTTGGTTCTTTATCTAGCAGAGATAGAAGGTGCTCTCTTATTCTATCTTTGAGCATGCGTGAAGTACGACCTGTATATTGTTTTTTACAAAATTTACAGGTAATTAAATATATCACAAAGATTGAATTGCACGTAAGATTATATTTTATCTTAAATGTTTCACCAGTATGACTAGAAGAGAAAGAGGATTCAACTTCTGCATATTCACATGACTTGCAAGGGTTAGTGCCACACTTAAAAAAGCCTAATCTTGGTTCTAACCATGTTCTCTGTGTATGATCAATTTTTTGGTCAAAATGTCTTAAGGTTATTCCCAATATTTCTTGCTTTTTTGAGACAAATTTTATATTATTTAGAATATTAGTATCAAGAAGCTTGTCTTTTTCTAATATTACTAAGTTTTTTCTGATTATTGAACAAATTTGTTGGTATTGTCTGCTGTATTTGGTTGAGAAAACTACTATAGGTCCTGAGAAATTAGTTGTTTTTGACTTATCAACCAGAAGTTCATTTCTATCCATAGATAGAACATCATTTGATATGTTTATTAGTGTATTCTTTTTATATCCTCTGGCCATTAATCTTTGTGTGAGATCATCAGCTTGCTTTTTATACTGCAGTGTATTAGTGCAATTTCTGCGTAGGCGCATATATTGGCCCTTGAGGATCCCCCTCTTTAAATGTTCAGGGTGGTGAGCATTGGCCCTAAGAATAGTATTTCCTGCTGTTGGCTTACGGCATGTTTCTGTCTCTATCTTATTCATAGAGACTTTAAGCAGAACATCCAGAAAAGCCAACTCTGTTTTTGAGCTGTTGTGTGTAAATTTAAGGTTCATGTCATTGTCATTTATGTATCCCAGGAAATTCTGTAGTTGTGCAGTAGTGACTCTCCATATTACCAAGAAGTCATCTATATATCTAAAGTATGCTTTTATACATGATTTGAATGGATTTGCATCAGTGTAAATTTTGATCAATTCATAAAAACTTAGATATAAATTTGCATATGAGGGGGCAAATTTTGCCCCCATTGCTGAACCACATTTTTGCAAATAATATTGTCCCAAAAACAAAAACTAATTGTGTGTCAAAAGATAACCTACTGTCTCGATGAGAAATTCAATATACTCTCCCTCATAATTGGTGTATCGTTTTAACATTTGATAAAGAGCATACAACCCTTGGTTGTGTGGACTACACGAATAATATGAAGACACATCAATAGAGACAAGGAAGCAATTTTCATCTAATTCAACCTCTTTAAGTATATTTATTAGATGCTTAGTGTCTCTAACATGACCAGGAGTGGAACATACAATGGGTTGTAAATGCTCATCAACAAAAGCACCTAATCTCTCCCCTAGTGTACCAATGCCCGAGATAATGGGCCTCCCAGGTGGGGATTTTAAATCTTTATGTATTTTGGGTATATGTTTGAATACAGAGATCTGTGGATGGATGACTTTCAAGTTATTTGCTGTAATTTTTGTAATGTGGCCCTGTGTACTGATTGATCTAGAAGTTTTTCTAGATCTTGTTGAAATTTTATCGTGGGGTTGAAGCTAAGCTTAATGTAGGTATTAATATCCTCAAGTTGTTTTAGGGCTTCCTTAATATAGTTGTCTATTTTGGACCACTAAGGAGCCTCCCTTATCAGAATTAGTGATGACTAAGTTGTTGTTGCTTTTTAGTTGATTAAGAGCAATTCTTTCCAATTTGCTTAGCTTATCACCCTTACTCTTTTTGTTCTTATGTGTGTGTTGATGTAACTCAATTAATTCCTTTTCCACTATTGTGTGAAATGCTTCAATCAGATCACCCCTCATTTGTACAGGATAAAAATTTTCATTTTTCATTTTCACCTTAACAGATGGTATAATGTGTGAACTGGTGTCATGTCTAGTGCTTTCACTGTTAAGACCCATTAAATCAATTAGACTGCATTGTTCCTCAAAATTGGAAATACTATTATATGTTATCGGATTTACTTCATGATCAATAGTGTTGTTAATCTGGACTTCTGACTCATTTTGTATACCTGTATTAAAATGCCTTTTTAAGGTAAGGTTTCATGTAAACTTATTGACATATATTAGAGTATCAAATAATGAAAAGTCAGAAGTTGGTGCAAAACATAGGCCCTTTGTTAAGACCTTAATTTCTAAATAAGACAGATTCACATCAGAAAGATTAACAACATTGATTTTTTTCTTCCTCCCCGTTTTTTGACTGCCTTTTTTGGCTCACTTCTTTCATTTTATTAGATGTGTTTGCCATAGTTAGTTCAGAAACTGCAATGGGGCTACTGCCATCTTTTGGACGAACTTTGTTTAGGGCTCTTAAGTTACTACACACGCACTTTTGTTTCTAGACCTTGGCAGGTCTAGTAAAAATTGTTTTTTATTTCTGTTGTGTTGAATGGATACATTTATGACACTAAACACCAGTAAATCACCAGCTATGCCCCCTAAATCAAAAGAGAAAAAATTGGCTAAAAATGCTGATACTAGTCTAAGTACCAAATATGAAATACCCCTAACCTCTATAGAGAATAAACAGCTACTAAAGCAGATGTCTGACCTATTTACATCACAGTTTGAAGGGATTAAGATTGAGCTTTCTAATCTCACTATGGAAATCAGACAGTTTGCAAACAGGCTAGATGAAGCAAAACGTAGAATCTCTAACTTAAAAGATCAAGCGAATAATAATGATAGAATTGTTAGTGCACACAAAGGGAAAATAGTCGCATTGCAAGCTAAGATAGAGGACCTTGAAGACAGGTCTAGACATAATAATATAAAAGTGGTGGGTCTACCTGAGACTAAGGAATATAGTGACCTACTGTACTTTGCGGCTGTTGTGTTATCTCAGTGTATTCGGATATCAAATCAAACACCCATGTTAGTAAAAAGAGCACATAGAATAGGAGCGGTTAAAGGGACAGTCAACACCAGAATTTTTGTTGTTTAAAAAGATAGATAATCTCTTTATTACCCATTCCCCAGTTTTTTGCAAAACCAACACTGTTATATTAATACACTTTTTACTTCTGTGACTAACTTGTATTTAAGCATCTTCTGACCGCCCCTAATCACATGATTTTTAGTTATTTTGCATATAGTTGCATTTTAGCCAATTAGTGCAGTGTCTGCCACTAGCCACGGGCGTGATCACAATGCTATCTATATGGCCTACGTGAGCTTGCTCTCCCCTGCTGGGAAAAGTAAATAAAATAGAGGCGGCCTTCAAGGGCTTAGAAATGATCATATGTGCCTCCCTAGGTTTGCTTTCAACTAGAATACCAAGAGAACACAGCAAAATTGTTGATAAAAGTAAATTGTTGTTTAAAATTACATGCCCTATTTGAAAAATGAAAGTTTTTTTTGGACTTGACTGTCCCTTTAAGGACAATACCAGTGGGTACTCTAAACCTATAATAGTCATAATCAAATACCTTAACTTTCAGGATAAGATAAGTATCTTGAGAAATTATCATAAAATGAAAGAATGTAAAATCAAGCACATAAACTACTACTTTTTCAGGATTTTTCTGCAGAGACGGCAGCGAAGAGGAGAATTATGGCCTCTTTCTGTACAAAATGTATTAATGCCAATTTTCAAGCGGGATTAGTCTATCCAGCAAAGATTATTATTGGGGTAAATGGTACTACGCAAGTAATTAATGACGTTGAGTCAGCACAGTTCTATGTAAGGAACTAAAAATAGTTCAGGAAGAATTGAAGGACTTTCCTTTATTTTATACTATAAGAAATATTGATGGCGACTGGGCTATCTTGGGTTTTAAGGTTTTTATTGGGGGGGTTCTCTTTTATTTTCTCTCTCCCCTTTTTTCTCCCTGCTCGTTGCCCCCCTGCACGTCTCCTCCCCCCACCCCATACAGGATATAAGGTTAAAAACCGTGTTTAGTTATCTGCAGCTAGAGGATTATGGGTAAAATAAATATTTTATCATGGAATGTGGGTGGGATCACCTCCCTTATTTTCAAGCGAGATTAGTCTATCCAGCAAACATTATTATTGGGGTAAATGGTACTAAGCAAGTAATTAATGACGTTGAGTCAGCACAGGTTCTATGTAAGGAACTAAAAATAGTTCAGGAAGGATTGAAGGACTTTCTTTTATTTTATACTATAAGAAATATGGATGGCGAGTGGGCTATCTTAGGGTTTTAAGTTTTTTTGGGGTTCTCTTTTCTTCTCTCTCCCCTCTTTTCTCGCTCGTTGCCCCCTGGCGCATCTCCCCCCACCCCACCCCATACAGGATATAAGGTTAAAAACCGTGTTTAGTTATCTACAGCTAGAGGATTATGGGTAAGATAAATATTTTATCATGGAATGTGGGTGGGATAACCTCCCCTATTAAAAGAAAATTAATATTGAAACATTTAAAGTTCATTTAATCCACAAATTGTATTCCTGCAAGAGACCCACCTAAAACCAGATGAGGTGCTCAAACTGAAATCTAAATGGGTGGGAGATATTATCTACTCGCCATTCTGTGGGAGGAAAAAGGAAGTGGCAATTTTATTCCACAAGGGTTTGCAATGTGATATCTCGACACAAGTTATAGATCCGCAGGGCAGGTATCTTATAATAGAAGTAACGATACAGGGTGTAAAAATGGTTTTATGTAATGTCTATGGACCAAACAAACCGGATAAGTGTTTTTGTGACAGTCTAAAAGTAAAGCTGATGAGTTACAGTAATAAAAAAATTATTATTGGTGGAGATTTTAATATAGATCCCAAACCCCGATTGGATAGATTTAATTGTCTGAATAAATGTGAACAAGGGAGAAATAGGATACTTTCTGGTCGTATGACAGATTTAAATCTGTTTGATATCTGGCGTACCCATTTCCCCAACATCAAAGCTTATACCTGTGACTACAAATCATATGGTACATTCTCACAAATAGATCTCTTACTTGTTTCAGAGTATTGTTTAAATCAAACTATTAACACAGATATGAAGGATATTTCCATTTCAGATCATGCGGTTATCTCAAATTTTACCAGACTTTTCTTTCCCACTTACTTAAAGGGACAGTTTACTCAAAAAATTTCTACCCTTTAATTTGTTTCCAATGATCCACTTTACCTGCTGGAGTGTATTAAATTGTTTACAAGTAGCTCCTTTACCCATATATTGGCATTTTAAATAGTTGATTTAGCATGTGGTATCCCCACCTATTCTGAAAGTTTGTTGCCGCAGGTCCAAGCTATAGATAAGCTTTGTAAGCACAGCCAGCAGAAGAAATTACACTCCCAGTGGGATATAGCAGAGATAAGGTAATACAATGTTGATTTTCCATTGTTCTCTCCAAGTACTGGTGATTGGTTTATGGACAGATATTTAGATAAAGAAGCAGGTTTTTGTACACAATGTGATACAGTACTGTAATGATATCTGATTATACCTACAAGCTCAACCCATTTTATTAGGTTGTGGCTTCAAAACACAAATTCAGAGCTTTAATATACACAAATACACCTTAAAAAGCTTATTTGCATACATTTTTTACTCTGCAGTTGGTAAAAAAAAGCGATTGTAAACACATTAAGGGAAAAGCTATTTTACAGTATACTGTCCCTTTAAGTAATAATATACAATTTAATAATTGGTTGATAGCCAAGTGGAATGAATATTTCCATAATAACAGAGAATATATAATTAAACCAGAGGTTTTTTTGGGAAGCCTTTAAGGCGTTTGTAAGGGGTGAGATAAAAGCATATCTGTTTAAATGGAAGAAGAAATATAAAGCAAGAGAAATTCAATTGACCAACCAAGTCCGAAATAGCTATGAAGTATACATCTCTACCCCTTTTAAACAATCCTGAGATAAATATGTAGGGAAAAAAACAGGAGAGGGATCTATTTCTTAGACGAAAAGTTATACAAGAAGATTTAAAGCAGAAAGCAAAATTTTGTGGAACTATGGAAAATCAGCCAAATACCTCTCAGCCCTGATTAAGAGCAGACAAAGTAATAAAACAATTTAAAAAATTAGGAATGAAGGTATTATTGTTGAAACGTGACCTGTCAGTGCCTCTTCAATATTTCCTAGCCTACAAACTTGAACATTGGATAATTCCACCTCCTCTGAGTTATCTTCAGTTACGCAGTCAATACTGTCTACAACCTGAGAACAAACATCCTTACTTGGCATCCACAGTCTGCCTTTCTTCAAATACTGGGTCGGTACAACTTGGCAGCCCCTATCACACAACCAGGATTCAGCCGCACAGGAATCATAAACCGCGGGTGACGTCATCAGCTACCGCCTGCTCACTGTCGTTTGTGCCTGAAGCCAAGCAGTCAGGTTGTATGTTTATTATACCTAATCTAAAGCGGAGTTACTGTTCATAAGTAAATGAACTTACAGACTGTTACTTTGTCTCTGCCTTGTATCTATCGTGCTGCATATTACAAGTCGTGATAACATTGCCACAGGTTGCTCCGTGTCTGATCTCACAGACAGTGCTGTTCTCTCTGACACATAACTATTTCGGCATTTAATTATTTATCTGCCTGTGACCAAAGGATCTTCTTGTCTTACATTGTGTGTATGTACAGACTAAGACCGTTTGGCCATAATAAGACACTGAGTTAACATTTAGCTATAACCTATAGCTGTTAACTCTGTGTCACAAACTATACATAAGCCTTTCATTAAATTGTTGGCAGCTTGCTTAATACTACTAGCTCATTAGATTAAAATACATTGTAGCTTACCCAAACCGTTACATAGATCTTCAAGGGTCATTTATTATAGCGAGGGACAATGTAAACATACAGAATAAACAAAGCTTTTGGAATAAATGCAGGGTTCCCAAAATTAAGGAGCAAGATTTAGAGGAATTAAATCTCCCAATTTCAGCGGAAGCGGTGGTAACCCAGATTAAAATATGTAAAGCAAATAAAGCGCCAGGACCAGATCAACTCCCAATTGAAATGTATAAAATTCTAAAAGATCATATCACAGGTACTTTAGTGAATCTTTTTAATGTATACTTTTTGGGAAATAAGAGGCCCTCTAAATACTTCTCGGCCTCTACGATTACTCTGATACCTAAGAAAGACAAAGACCCAGAAAATGTGTCATCCTATAGGCCGATATCACTGCTTAACAGCGATTACAAAATTCTTATGTCAATTGTAGCAAATAGATTAAAAAAACACCTGGAGAAAATAATTCATAAAGACCAAGTGGGGTTTAAGACGGGTAGAAATATAGCCAAAATTATTCACAGGGTCTTAACGGTGCTTGAATATTCCTGGACGAAAAGTAAAGATAAGGAAACAAATAAATTGAATTTAGCAGTGTCATTGGTTGATGCCGGAAAGTCTTTCAACCTTATAAATTGGGACCACTTATTTACCTTGCTCTTTCAATTTGGGTTTAAGGGGAATTTGGTAAATTTAATCCAATCAGTTTATCATAACCCGATTTCTAATCTGTTAATCAATTTTGAGATTACCAATGAAATTATATTAGAGAAAGGTACTAGACAGGGTTGTCCCCTGTCACCCCTCCTGTTCAATTTATCATTAGAACCCTTTGCAATTAGACTACGACAAGAACTGTCAGGGATTAGGATTGGGCAAGTCAAAACTGTTCTTACGCTTTCTGCAGATGATTTATTACTATTTTTAAGTGACACTGATAACGCAATTCAACAATTTTTATCACTTGCAGCACAATTTGGTTCCTTCTCAGGATATCAAATTAATCCAGATAAATCAGAAATTGTATGTATTGCTGAAGACAAATTCACAAGACCTACCTGTCCCTTTAAAACAGTAGAAACAATAAATTATTTAGGTATTAAAATTAACAAAGACCCAGCCCAATGGTATAACTTAAATTTTACACCTTTCTTTGATAAAAATAATAAAGATCTAGATAACTGGAGGACATTACCTATTTCTCTCTCAGCTAGGATCTCTATGGTTAAAACTATCTTCTTTCCACAACTGTTATATCTTTTGCAAAATCTACCTATTATGATCAAGGCTAGAGATATTACTTTTTTTTAATAGGATATCGGCGAGATTTGTATGGAAACAAAAGCATAAGCAGATTTCTATTCATAAACTAAGTTTTCACGCTAGAGGAGGTGGATTAGCCTTTCCTAATCTCAGGTATTATAATCTAGTAGCTTTAAGTAAATTTATTATAGACTGGATAACAGAAAAAGAATACATAACTAACACGCAGTTGGAAGCTGGGATAGTGACACCACTCTCCAAGACAGAGATCCCAAAACGGATAGCTAAGATGAGGATATTTTTACAATGCATATTTTTTTACTTAAGCAGGCTGACCAAGTACATTTAAACGGCTTGTTGATAAACTGGAAAAAAGACTTCTCATCTGTTACGATTGAAGAGATGGAGGTAAGTTTTGGGTTGGTCCAAAAAGCAACTTCTATAGTCTCTTGGAGGGAATCACATTGCAAACTTTTAAATAGGGTCTATATAACACCATTACAGCTTAAAAAATGGTTTGGAGGGGATATTCATGTATGTACAAAATGTAGTAACCTTAATGCAGATATATTGCATTGTTTTTGGGGTTGCCCGAAAAATCAAACAATTTTGGAATAAAGTGAATTACTGGCTATCCAAAAGTTTGGAACAAGAATTTACTATAAATATACAAGATATATTTTTTTGTGTACCCACAGAAAAAATAAACAATATAATGTAATTAATACAATAATCCTGACTGGACGCAACCTAATTCTGTTGAACTGGAAAGCCAGAAATGCACCATCCTTCCAAACTTTCAAATCTATGATCCCTAATATAATAATCTCAGAACAGTACTATATTGATAACAATTCAGAGAAAAAAATGGAAAAGTATATTTATAAGTGGCTAGGTCCTAGCGATACAACAGTTTATAGTTATTCTTAAAAAAACAACTTTTTGACGTTTGGTTACAAGCAGGTAAATTGCCAGCTGAGTGGGCATAGGTGGATAACGATAGGAAAAGAGGAGGAAGCAGTGGTTGGTGGGGGGGGGGCGCGAGGGGACATGGGGGGGAGAGAAGGAAAACTCTGCTCCACTTTTTTTTCTTTCCCCCTCTTTTTCTTTCTTTCCTTTTATTTTATGTTTTCTTTTTATTTAAGTTTTTGATGTTTAAAAAAAGAAAAAATTAAACACTCCAACAGTATAAGATATATAATAAGGATTGATTGGTTATATATTCTTATATTTTAAATATGAGGATTGTTTTAGCAGGGTTGGTCTAATGTAGTATTATTATGTACATATGTTAATATTTTTTTTCTAGATATGTTACTCACCCTGCAAGGTGAAATGCAAATAGGGTGGGTTTGATATTCCACGACTAGGTATAGGTCAATAATTATATGTGTTAATACACTTGTTTTTGCTTTTACCTAAAATACCCTGTGAGGTGCAATGAAAATATGAAAGCTGGATTTCCTCTTTGTTTTTATTTGTGCCTAAATTACCCTGCGAAGTGATATGAAAATGTGAAATTAGCCTGTCCTATTTTTTTTCTGTTGGATTATAAATAAAGAGTTTAAATTTTTTTTAGCTAAATGGCTCTGAAAAGCGCCTTTCGGTCTCACAAAAAAAAATTAACCCCTAAAAAAATGCACATACAGCAAAAAAACTAAATTTATGCTTACCTGATAAATTTATTTCTCTTGTGGTGTATCCAGTCCACGGGTTCATCCATTACTTGTGGGATATTCTCCTTCCCAACAGGAAGTTGCAAGAGGACACCCACAGCAGAGCTGTCTATATAGCTCCTCCCCTAACTGCCACCCCCAGTCATTCGACCGAAGACAAGCAAGAAAAAAGGAGAAACTGTAGGGTGCAGTGGTGACTGTAGTTTAAAAATAAAAAACATCTGCCTTAAAATGACAGGGCGGGCCGTGGACTGGATACACCACAAGAGAAATAAATTTATCAGGTAAGCATAAATTTTGTTTTCTTTTGTAAAGGTGTATCCAGTCCACGGGTTCATCCATTACTTGTGGGATACCAATACCAAAGCTTTAGTACACGGATGAAGGGAGGGACAAGGCAGGAACTTAAACGGAAGGCACCACTGCCTGTAAGACCTTCTCCCAAAAATAGCCTCCGAAGAAGCAAAAGTATCGAATTTGTAGAATTTTAAAAAAGTATGAAGCAAAGACCAAGTCGCCGCCTTACAAATCTGTTCAACAGAGGCCTCATTTTTAAAAGCCCATGTTGAAGCCACCGCTCTAGTGGAATGAGCAGTAATTCTTTCAGGAGGCTGCTGGCCAGCAGTCTCATAAGCTAAGCGGATTATGATTCTCAGCCAAAAAGAAAGAGAAGTTTGCTGAAGCCTTTTGGCCTCTCCTCTGTCCAGAGTAGACAACAAACAAAGCAGATGTTTGACGAAAATCCTTCGTAGCTTGTAAATAAAACTTTAAAGCACGAACCACATCAAGATTGTGTAAAAGACGTTCCTTCTTTGAGGAAGGATTAGGACATAATGAAGGAACAACAATCTCCTGATTGATGTTCTTATTAGATACTACCTTAGGAAGAAACCCAGGTTTGGTACGCAAAACTACCTTATCTGCATGGAAAATCAGATAAGGTGAATCACACTGTAAAGCAGATAACTCCGAAACTCTTCGAGCAGAGAAGATAGCTTCTAAGAACAGAACTTTCCAAGATAAAAGCTTTTAATGTCTATGGAATGCAAAGGTTCAAACGGAACCCCTTGAAGAACTTTAAGAACTAAATTTAAACTCCATGGTGGAGCAACAGGTTTAAACACAGGCTTGATTCTAACTAAAGCCTTACAAAACGCCTGAATGTCTGGAACCTCAGCCAGACATTTGTGCAAAAAGAATAGACAGAGCAGAAATCTGTCCCTTTAAGGAACTAGCAGACAATCCTTTCTCCAATCCCTCTTGGAGAAAGGATAAGATTCTAGGAATCCTGACTTTACTCCATGAGTAACCCTTGGATTCACACCAATGAAGATATTTACACCATATCTTATGATAGATTTTCCTGGTGACAGGCTTTCGAGCCTGAATTAAGGCATCAATGACCGACTCGGAAAAACCACGCTTTGATAGAATCAAGCGTTCAATCTCCAAGCAGTCAGACGCAGAGAAATTAGATTTGGATGTTTGAAAGGACCTTGATTGAAGGTAAAAACTACACTAAGTCACCACATATCTCTTGATACTTCCTTTCTTGTTGAGAGTTGCAAGAGAATGACTGGGGGTGGCAGTTAGGGGAGGAGCTATATAGACAGCTCTGCTGTGGGTGTCCTCTTGCAACTTCCTGTTGGGAAGGAGAATATCCCACAAGTAATGGATGAACCCGTGGACTGGATACACCTTTAAAAGAGAAAGTACAGCTATGCTCTATAGTGATCACTGGCAAGCTAGGGGTTAATGGCTCTGAAACGAACCTTTGGGTCTTACAATTTTTAAGAAATAAATTAAATAAATCTCTCTCTCCTAAACACAGATCTATCTCTCTCTCCAACAAAAACGCAAGTGAGGATAGGGAGAGATAGCCTCACTGGTCAGGGTCAATATTTACAAATATTGACATGATCAGACAAATGGCATATTTTATTATCAGGCTCAGATTGGATGACCCTAGCCTGCCCCTATGATGAGGCCCCATGATGCACTGGGCATCGCCATCTTTTAAGCCTCATGGGGTGGGGGGCTATATGGGGCTTATTTTATATTACATTTTATTTTTATTTTTTATTTTTTTTTAATACTAAGTGCCTCAACCCACCGAGGTACTCAGCACACAAGCAGAGCATCGGAAGCCTGTCCGATCGCTTCAAATGCTCTGCTAGACTGCCGGGCTCCACGTGGAGCGAAACAGGAAGTGATCACTCGTGCGGGAGTGATCAATCCGGTCTCAGCAGTCGGGAACAGTATTGCAGGATGCCTCGACATTGAGGCATCGCTGCAATACTGCTAGAGCATCTGGAAACGATCTCTATCGCTTCTAGCGCTCAGATTAGCCGAAGACGTACAGGGTACGTCCTTGGTCGTTAACGGCCTTTTTTTGTAGGCGTACCCTATACATCGTCGGTCCTTAAGGGGTTAAAAAGAAATGATGAGGAGAATATTGTTAATAACAATAAATCAAACAAGTCTGCTATTCAAGAGATGTAGTGCAAAATTTACAAGCTCCAATACATTAGAGCATGTAACTTTATCACTACCAACCCTGCAAGTCTATGGGGCTGATTTATCAAGGGCCGAATGGCTCCTGATGCCCCTGTTTCCGTGCGAGCCTTCAGGCTCACCGGAAACAGCAGTTATGAAGCAGTGGTTTTAAGACCGCTGCTCCTTAACTGGTCCGCTGCCTCTGAGGCTGCGGACATCAATCTGCCCGATTCTATATGATCGGGTTGACTACCATCTCCTGCTAGAGGTCGATTGGCCGTGAATCAGAACTGCTTGTGCAATGTTAAATGCCGACAGTGTATGCCATCGGCATTCAGTGATGTCTGGCAGACATGATACGCTAACCCAAAGTGTTTAACCCCCTGTACAACTGTTGATTGGCTTGCCAGTTGTATTTTATCTAGACCGACAGTTCTCTGCAATTCCTGAGTGGTACCTTAAATATGCAGTTAACCTCTTTGTGGCTGATAAACATATAGGGCATGATGATCAAATACTCATAGGCATGGAAAGAAATCACACTAGATTGGAGAGTTTTAGATCATTGTGTTGAAAGACTTGCAGGGTCAGTAAAACTAAAATTAATTGATCAACAAATAAGAGCATACAAGTTTTCAACTACAATGTCCCTTTCAAGATAATAAATATCACCAGACTTAACTGATTTTTAGACCTTCCAATTCTTAAAGTAGGGGGCTGAACTTCAGAGTAGCTTTAACTTTATCCTTTAAAGGGACATGAAACCCCAAATTTTTCTTTCACGATTTACACGGAGCATACAATTTTAAACAACTTTCAAATTTACTTCTATTATTTAATTTGCTTCCTTCTCTTGTTATCCTTTGCTGAATGGTTTATCTAGGAGAGTTCATGAGCAGCAAAGAACCTAGGTTCTAGCTGCTGATTGGTGGCTGTATATATATATATATATATATATATATATATATATATATATATATATATATATATATATATATATATATATATATATATATATACCCCGATTGTCATTGGCTCATCCATGTGTTCAGTTAGAAACCAGTAGTGCACTGCTGCTCCTTCAACAAATGATATCAAGAGAATGAAGCGAATTTGATAATAGAAGTAAACTGGAAAGTTATTTAAAATTGCAAGTTCTACCTAAATCATGAAAGAATTTTTTTGGGTTTCATGTCTCTTTAAGGACTGTTCACAGTTGGCTAGTGCTAGATTACGAGTGAAGCTGTACTTTGTGCTCCCACGGGCATGTATTACAAGCTGAAAGTAAAAAGTTTTTGCACAAGCTCTAACCCAACACGCACAAAACGCAGAACTTTGAATAACGCAACCACATTAACGTATTCCCCAAAAAACTTCAATGGAGTGTGAAAAGTATAAAGAAAAAAAAAGAAAAACCTTACTCTCGTGTAAACCGATTGCGTTTAACCAAAGTGCACTAACCCAACATGAAATATTAATATTTCACAATCCAATGTTCTTCACATAGCAGAATATATTTTATATATATATATATATATATATATATATATATATACATACACACACTGATATATATATATATATATATATATATATATATATATAGAGAGAGAGAGAGAGAGAGAGAGAGAGAGAGAGAGAGAGAGAGAGATATATAGATATAGATATAGAGAGAGAGAGAGAGAGAGAGAGAGAGAGAGAGAGAGAGAGAGAGAGAGAGATGATATATAGATAGATATATATATATATATATATATATATATATATATATATATATATATATATATATATATATATATATATATATATATATATATATATATATATATATATAATGTGTGTGTGTGTGCTCTACCAGAGCTCTACAGTTGCGTTATCCCGACGCATGTTAAATTAAATTGCGCTCAAGCGAATGCGTTTACTTTCAACCTTTAATACGCAATCTACTTCCGACGCACACAAAGAGCTGCAATAAACCCCTTTTCACCTGCACGCCACACAAATTATATATTTTTTTCCAGCAGGCCCAGCAGATTCACAATATACCATTATTATATTTATAAATCATGGCATATGACATAGCTGCGGCAAAAACTGTAAAAAATTTGTATATTTTTTGCAGATTTTAGTAATTAATATTGAAAATACAAATCCAAGGTAAGGCACACTGCGGTAAAAAGACCTGTATTCACTCGTACTTAAAAAGTCCAAAAGTTTATTTTCCAATTGTTTAAAAGCATAATACAGCACAAATAGCACACAAGTAAAAACAACCGATTGTGGAAACAGACATCAGCGCAGACACGTTTTGTGAGCATGCTCACTGCTTTAAATTAATCCATGCTCACGAAATGCGTCTGCGCTGATGTCTGTTTGCACAATCGGTTGTTTTTACTTGTGTGCTATTTGTGCTGTATTATGCTTTTAAACAGTTGGAAAATAAACTTTTAGACTTTTTAAGTACGAGTGAATACAGGTCTTTTTACCGCAGTGTGCTTTACCTTGGATTTGTATATCTGTTTTGGCGTGTGGAGCGGACCCGTCTTAGACTGCATAGCGGTTTGCCTTTTCACCTCCATACACCCACTCTCCATTGTGCCGCAGTAGGTATCTGTATAGTTACTCTTTTGTATCTGTAATATTGAAAATAGCCCAGTGACCACTGGTGTTACTGTGTTCCCCTTATTTAGGGCCAGATCATAAGTGGAGCAGTATTTTGCGCTTCCGCTATAGCGCTAGGATTAAAATTTTTGCGCTTGATGGATTACGCTGGTATTATGAGTTGAAAGTTATCCCTATCGCGCTAACCCGACGAGCGCAAACATCTTAATTCTAGCTTAGACTGTAGCGCAAACAATAACCTATTCCCCCATAGAAGTCAAGGGAGAAAAAAAGTGGAAAAAAACCACCCATCTCACGTGCAAACACCATTGCATATTTTCATAAGCGCGTACCCGATCGCATATTATAATATGCGCAAGCCCGACATGACAATATGAATATTGCATAAATATGCCTTTACATGTGTATATATGTCGGTAAAAACATAGTCATGTACATTACCTTTTTCTCCTTTAAATAATCCTCACCTCCCCCTACTCTAACATCACACAACCCTTAAAAGAACCTCACACCTCCAAAAGGTATCGTCTAGTGCAGAGTTTAGTTCTCTGAATTATCTAGACTACTTTCCAGGCTGCATCCACTGATCCACCGGTTCTGCCTAAACTCCGTCAACCTGCATCTTGCCAAACAGCTTGTCAGACCTTTTTGAGCGTCCCGCTTCAGGAAGTAAACACGCACTGCCACTCTGTCTTCCCTGCCGTTGTACATGCCACAAGATACGGAAACCCTCTCCAACAAATACCGTCAGTCTATCTGATCCAGCAGCTGCACGCAGATACAGAGTCGCAACCTGACCGCAGATCCGCTGTAGTTAGCAACAACACATTGGATTCTCTCAGTTAAGCCTGCATCTTGTTTCTTGCCTTGTGCAATTGCTTATGCTAACAGCTTAACATTGATCAACTTTGCTCATTACTTAATTAAGTTTTGCTTCACTGTGCTTACCCATTTAACCACTTAACCCTTCATACTTACCTCAGTTATTTTCCTCATTGCCTATAATATTTGGTGGTTAAAATCTATTGATTTCTTTTGTCCTTGTAAATCAATTTAGTACACTACATAAACTGCAATTCCTATTTCACAGGTATCTCTCAGTTATACTATTTTTAATACAAACTGCATACACTTAAAGATTGAAACTCCTAACAACCTGTATCAGGAAATTTCTGTGTGATACATATATACACATTATATATAAATATACATACACACACACATATACATCTGTAGACATGTATATGTATGTATCTCTATGTTAAAGTCCTTTGCCTGCCTTTTTTTTTCTAACACCTGAGATCTCATATCTTTGAGCCCTTATAACTTTTGTGTGCAATATGTTTTTTAATGTTTTTTTTTATTAGATAGTGTTATTATGAGTGTGACTGTACTTTGGAATGAATTTTTGATGTGTTTTGCCACACTTTTTTTTAAGTTAACCACAGCTCTGAAATTGCAGTAATAATCCTAGCGTAAATTGCGATTGCGCTCAACTTGCAATATGAGTTTAATTTAACTGGCGCGCAAACGAACGTGAAAACCCAAGTGCCACTTGTAATCTAGCCCTAAATTGTCATCAAGGGTAGCCAATTGTGAATTATGGGCCAATACAGGCTTTTGGGGTTATAATATAAATTAGGGAAGCCCCAATGTGCAGTAGATATAAAATAACTTTTTCTTGCAAGGTGTTTCATGTTACTACAGTGATCACCTGACTATACACACAAAATTAATGTTTTTTTAAGGGAGGGATTTGTCCACTAGAAAATTAACCTCATTGGGGGTCTAGATTTTTTTTATTATTATTATGTATATAATATCCACTTCCCAAACAAATTCCTCATTGTTTTATTTTACTTTATTTTTAAAACATCCACTGTGTTGTACTATCTTTCAAATGAGGAGTCTGTAGATGCTATGGGAGCTGAGATTAAGGGGTTTGAAAAATCTTCCCCCATCCACCTCCCAAGCAGCTACACCGAGCTTCCTGAATCGCCCCTTTGTGACGTCACCACGCACATATGTGGTGACGTCGCCAGTACTCCCATGAAGCCTGCGAGTGGCGCCCTCTAGGACACCAACGGATCCCCGGCCTGCAGTATGGAGGATCGCTAAAAACTGCATTTTAACAGTGCATGACAAAAAGGGCTCGTCGTTAACCTGCAGGCTGTGATGTGCATGACGAGCTATAGCTCATCATGCACATCAAATGGGTTAAATATATTAATATAAATTACACTATAAAATATAGGTATAACAGGTTAAAAAAAAAATATTTTTCGAAGTTAAATAATGTAAGTGAATAATAAGTTTCAAATGACTAGAATATAAGTGAGTGTTGGACTTTCCCTGTGTGTTGTATTCATTTGTTTTGTAATTTTCCCTATGGGCCTTGCACCCAGACATGTCTGGGGTTAACTGCCTGGGACTCTGGGGACGGTACAGCTACCTGTGACTGCTATTAGCACCCAGGGCTGTGCATGGTGCAGGGTCTTGGGATGTGTACCCAGTCCAGTCTGAGATCGCAGTCCCCTTACGTGTTTTGTTTATATCTAGGGTGATTACATAAGTCTGTGCACTCTTAAGTTGTTCCAAGTTTGTTTGATTGAGAGCTTGCATTGTATGGCTATATTAAGGACACAGGTTTTGGGAGAGACCTTGACGTGGTACCTGGGCTTGTCACATTTGGCCAGATGCGGTAACTAACTCTTCCAGTTTT
The DNA here is from genome assembly GCF_027579735.1 of Bombina bombina. Classification (NCBI taxonomy): domain Eukaryota; kingdom Metazoa; phylum Chordata; class Amphibia; order Anura; family Bombinatoridae; genus Bombina; species Bombina bombina. The sequence goes on from NC_069502.1 coordinate 1,177,442,308, forward strand.
GCTTTTAATCTTAGCTGAGTACTTGCGAGTGAGTGCTGGACTCTCTCTCTCTCTACACACACACACACACACATACTGTGTGTGTATATATATATATATATATATATATATATATATATATATATATATATATAAGAAAAATGTAAATGCACTCGCAGGACTTTCACAAACTAATTTATTGGAACGTTTTCGGGGTTCACAACCCCTTCATCAGCATAAATACACAGACATAACTCAAACATTTTATAGTGTCAAAATACCACTCACAAACCTAGTGCTTCTCCAAAAGTGCGCCAAATCACGAGCGTGGAACGCACTATGCGTTCCACAGTGCTAACATCTACCGGAAGTTGTATTATCTCACTTCCGGTTAGCGGCTGTATTCTTACTCAGCCTTCAAATTATACCAATGCTTCTTTAGCAAAATTATTGTCACATACAGATATATGTATATAGTGAGTCAAATAGAACTAAGTGTCATGTATAAGAATTTAGATCGTCATCATAATATAGCATACTGGCCGATCGTGTGCAACTGTGTATATAGCTTGCCATGGTGACTGTAGTCATGGTTACAATAAACCACTGTGAGTCGTGTTTAGGCAAATTAAGCTATTTAAACAATACAGCATAAATGTGGTATGTGCAAGTACAGGGAGTGCAGAATTATTGGGCAAATGAGTATTTTGACCACATCATCCTCTTTATGCATGTTGTCTTACTCCAAGCTGTATAGGCTCGAAAGCCTACTACCAATTAAGCATATTAGGTGATGTGCATCTCTGTAATGAGAAGGGGTGTGGTCTAATGACATCAACACCCTATATCAGGTGTGCATAATTATTAGGCAACTTCCTTTCCTTTGGCAAAATGGGTCAAAAGAAGGACTTGACAGGCTCAGAAAAGTCAAAAATAGTGAGATATCTTGCAGAGGGATGCAGCACTCTTAAAATTGCAAAGCTTCTGAAGCGTGATCATCGAACAATCAAGCGTTTCATTCAAAATAGTCAACAGGGTCGCAAGAAGCGTGTGGAAAAACCAAGGCGCAAAATAACTGCCCATGAACTGAGAAAAGTCAAGCATGCAGCTGCCAAGATGCCACTTGCCACCAGTTTGGACATATTTCAGAGCTGCCACATCACTGGAGTGCCCAAAAGCACAAGGTGTGCAATACTCAGAGACATGGCCAAGGTAAGAAAGGCTGAAAGACGACCACCACTGAACAAGACACACAAGCTGATTTTTCTAAGGTTTTATGGACTGATGAAATGAGAGTGAGTCTTGATGGGCCAGATGGATGGGCCCGTGGCTGGATTGGTAAAGGGCAGAGAGCTCCAGTCCGACTCAGACGCCAGCAAGGTGGAGGTGGAGTACTGGTTTGGGCTGGTATCATCAAAGATGAGCTTGTGGGGCCTTTTCGGGTTGAGGATGGAGTCAAGCTCAACTCCCAGTCCTACTGCCAGTTTCTGGAAGACACCTTCTTCAAGCAGTGGTACAAGAAGAAGTCTGCATCCTTCAAGAAAAACATGATTTTCATGCAGGACAATGCTCCATCACACGCGTCCAAGTACTCCACAGCGTGGCTGGCAAGAAAGGGTATAAAAGAAGAAAATCTAATGACATGGCCTCCTTGTTCACCTGATCTGAACCCCATTGAGAACCTGTGGTCCATCATCAAATGTGAGATTTACAAGGAGGGAAAACAGTACACCTCTCTGAACAGTGTCTGGGAGGCTGTGGTTGCTGCTGCACGCAATGTTGATGGTGAACAGATCAAAACACTGACAGAATCCATGGATGGCAGGCTTTTGAGTGTCCTTGCAAAGAAAGGTGGCTATATTGGTCACTGATTTGTTTTTGTTTTGTTTTTGAATGTCAGAAATGTATATTTGTGAATGTTGAGATGTTATATTGGTTTCACTGGTAAAAATAAACAATTGAAATGGGTATATATTTGTTTTTTGTTAAGTTGCCTAATAATTATGCACAGTAATAGTCACCTGCACACACAGATATCCCCCTAAAATAGCTATAACTAAAAACAAACTAAAAACTACTTCCAAAACTATTCAGCTTTGATATTAATGAGTTTTTTGGGTTCATTGAGAACATGGTTGTTGTTCAATAATAAAATTAATCCTCAAAAATACAACTTGCCTAATAATTCTGAACTCCCTGTATGAGACAATACCTCTTAATCTCATTTGTGCAGAACCAAAGTGCAGATGCATACACGTACATATTGAAAAATAAACAATTAAGAACATAAATTTAAAATAAACATAAACAATAAAAGTGGGAATTGCTGCTGAACTTGTTGCTGATCATCAATATCCTTGATTTGACTGTCTTTAAGAATGCACAGAAACTGGGTACCACTCTATATCACAAACAAACTGATCGAAATTCTATATTGAGAGCAGACAGTTGCCACCCTCCAGCCCTATTGAAGGGGATAGTAAAATCTCAGTTCATCAGGACTATGAGAAATAATTCTGATGCTACCACAGGGGTCTCCCAATTGGCAGGAGTGGGTGAGAGATTCCGTGACAGGGGGTATAAAACATCGATTATCCAAGACACTATGACTACAGTGTCCACACTTACCCAAAATGAACTGATCAAGCCTAAAAGAGATACGAGTAACAAATTAATTATGTCCACTACAGCTACTAAGAACACAAGATGTATTTTACATCAGCACTGGCCCATAATGTCCTCCGATCCAAAATTACCATTTACTCGACAGTTGCAACCTATCGTAGGTTTCAGGAGGGGCACCAATCTTAAGGACCTTTTAATGAAAACGGACCCGAAA